>NC_092865.1:7072577-7130278 GCF_032062135.1 Pyxicephalus adspersus
TGTTTTATCCAGGTTGAGTTTCAGGAATCGGTCAGACATCCATGATGAGATGGCTGACAGGCAGCATGAGACCTTATCCAGGACTGAGGGACACAGGTCAGGGGTGGACAGATAAATTTGGGTGTCATATATGGAAATGGAAGCCAATGAAGAGAACTACAAAGAGAGGCAACAGAAGAGGAGCGGTATAATATATATAATGGTAGAATCATGAGACCTGCACCCCCTTATGAAGTCATTATAAAGGCAGCAAGATCTAATCATGAGTTAGAGAACAATAGCTGAACAAGTATCCGTCTGAATCTCCTATAAAACCGCACAGAGTTTCGCACTTCATGATGTCTGCGCTAACCTTCCAATGTGTTACAATGAGGAAATTGTTTAAACATCACATTCTTTATTACATAAATAATTCTCGGTTCAGGCCAGGATTCGTATCCCAGCGGATCATTTCATATTAAACTCCAGTCCTTTATCGCTCGGCGTCGGTGCTGCAGCCCTCAGACCATTATTAAAACCAGAATGAACTTATGTTACACCCTCACATCAAACAGCCAGGGAGATCAACTGCAGAAAACGTGGAAACCTTGCAAAGAAAATAAAATAAAAGATTTGGTTATCAAAAGAATCTGTGTTTTCACTGGACGTCGCAAACGGAATTATCTTCAAATGTGATCTCTGCGTTCGGGACAATCGACAATTGGCTATTCACGTAGAACATTCCTAAATGGAATTGATTTGTTTTTTTGGATGTGGCTTTCAGAGAACTTCTGTTTTAAAGGAAAGGTGTCACTAATAGAGGATTGTATGGGATCTGGTTCAGATTTGTGGTCATCAAACTATTTGTAAGGCTTGCTTGGTTTGCTGGACAAAAGGAAAGTTCTCCACCGCTCCTCCGTCCACTTCTAGAAGATTCCCCACACTCATTGGCACTGATATGCTAAAAGAATGTATGTTGTTCTTTTACCAAAGTGAAATGTCACCTTGTAAGGGATACGTAAAGAAAAAAAATAACTTATCTTTACTAATGACAAGCCTTTGATCCGTCTACAAACTGAACCCAACTAGTCCTGAGCTGTCTCGTCTTCCTTCTCCTTTCCAGGGCTTGCCATTCCTCTAGCGATGCCATTTTCATTCTTCCGGGTTCTTCTCATATCACCTGAATTGGCACTGTGCAGGCACAAGATCAGGTAACATGTCTTCCTGAAAATGCAAAAACAAAAAAAAAAGCCAATCTTACTGCGCATGCGTATTGATGATGCATGCCCGATCTCAGGCATACGCAGAGGGAACAGCCCACAGCCTCCTGGGATAAGTGATGCAAGTATCCCAGGAGGTTGCAGGTTGCCCCTTCGGTTATTACTGAGTCTTTACTTTTTTTGGGGGGGGTTGAGTGTTGACATCTGTGGGCCATTGGGAAAATTTCCCTTACCTTCCTGTTCTATAGACCAACGGTCAGCAACCTGTCGGACCTCATGGACCACTAAATTCATCATTTTTAATCCCGCGGACCATTAATATGAATTTTTTAAAAAAAGATAAATACATTTGTAAAATAATGATCTTCCTAATGGTGCTGACAAGGACTGTGGCGGCTCTGATTCATTGATCAGCGCACGGTTAAGTGAAGTATTACTATTGTTACTATTATCATTAGCTGCATTATCTTTGGGATTACTAAAGAAATGCAAAATATTTGTTTGCTTTTTCTCACTCATTATGGGTTTATTTCAATCTAAGACCAAAGAAGAAATGATAATTATCAAAGTCAAACTATTTGATGCCATTAAATATAACAGTTACAGAAAATACACAGCTAAGGTCATACTTACCTAAAGGAGCATCTGAGAAATAAACAAATAAAATAAAATAATGGGATGAGAATCGGTATTGGCGGAGCGGGGTGACTGTTGTAATGGTGGAAACAATACTGAAGCGTACGGCTCAGTAATGGCTGCCTCATACAACTTAACACTACTCTGACGTCACGCTGCGTTGCCCTTGTTTTTCCGTCTCTAGTACAGTTCCTGAATTTAGTGCAATATAAAGGTGAAAATTGTCATTCAGAATATAAAAATTTATTAGAATATTATTTTTGTTTTAATATTATTAAAAGATAAAAATTGCAAATAATGTCCAAATTTTTCTGTGAACCACCAAAGTTTTCTCATGGACCACTGGTTGGCGACTACTGCTATAGACCCAAGACGAAATCGTGAAGAAATCTCACAATCTTCAAAATTACCAAAATCCCCACTTAGCTGTCAACTGAACAAGTTTCCCTATTAAAATATTTGCCCAATATTCATCCTAATTTCCATTACACTCCGGTAATGAATATCAATAGGACAAACATTTAAATATTCATGATATTATTATTATTATTATTATCATTATTATTAACCTGCCGACCGGTAAGCCCGACCTTCGTACGGGCTAAAAAAAGTTGCTGTTTTGGTTAACCCCGAGATTTTCCGTAAATTAAAATCCCCACTTACCTGGTCCCGCTGTGCTCATCCAGCGTCGTGTTCGTGTTCCAGCGTCGTCCTCCGTCGATCGTCGTCCGTCGATCTCCATCTCCAGCGTCAGGTGCCTTCTCCTATACCAGCGGGACCGGTAAGAAGCCGGCCGGCATCTTACCTGGTCCCGCTGATCATCCCGCGTCGTTCTCCGTCCAGCGCCGGGTGCCTTCCGAAACGAGAAGCCGCCCAGCGGAGAAAAAAAAGCCGCTCGGCTTCTCCCTGCGCGCCCGATGACGTTGGCACGTGTGCGGGAAATTCAAATTCAAACTTATTCATTCATTTTGTATTGGATTGAATACAAACTCCTGTATCCAATCCAATACAAAATAATACAAAATAAATACAAAGTATATAACTGGTAAATTCAAATTCATATTTTGTATTGGATTGGATACAAACTTTACTAGAACCCCTGTTCGGACATATTTCTGTAAGTTACAGGTCTACAATTTAAAAAAAAAATTTCATGAAAAACAGTGGAACACTTTTGGTACAGAACTCTAGACCTCAGTGTAACGCTCAGGTGGTTAAAAACAGGATTTATATAGCGCCAACATATTACGCAGCGCTGTACATTAAACAGGGGTAGCAAATGGCAAACAGACAGTGACACAAAAGGAGGAGAGGACTCTGCCCCAAAGCACTTACAATCTAGGAGATAGCACCAGATAGCAATAAAAAAAACCTTATGTGTGTTCTAATCATTCAAAAGTAAAAATTAAAGTATTGAATATTATTAGGTTAATTTTAAAAATACCCCCCTCCTCCATGACTACCCATTATAAGCCATTCAAAATGTTTTTTGGGTTTTTTTTTACCTAGTGAAGTTGCCCTCCCAGGTCCTATTTGCGGATGCAAAGGCAGCTCATCCAACTTTGCACCCCTAATGGTTTCTTTGCACCGGCATCAGCACCTGTGGGGACCCCAAACTGAGCAGCCAATAGGAAGGACAGGGCCCCACTTCTTGTGAATAGGGATAGTGAGTTGACAAGCCTGTAGCATGACTTCTGGGTAAAATGGGTTAAAGGGTATTTATAATTTTTTTTAATCATTGTTTAGTTAGAGGTGGGTGTGATTTTACTGAAGATCAGCTTTTTTTTTATTTTTTAAGATTTGGGATATGTTTTTCCTGACAATGCATTTTTGCAGCCACAGCTATCAGAAGTGACAAGGTTAAACCCAAATATTCCACCCCCTGCAGGATGTGGCCATGGCTTCTATAGTAACACAAACAATGGGGAGTAACAGCAGAGCCAGCCATTCCTTCACAGGGAATTCCTTAGCAAGTGAATTATAATGGTTTCATCTTTTACTGCAAATAATGCGTTTCAATATTAACTTTACATATATAATCATCTAAAAACATCAAGATTCTTGCTTTTACAATTGTGAATGTTCAGATTGGACCTGCACATGAAAACAGCGGCAGTATGAAACCAGAGATGCTTTTTATTGCTTGTTTGCTTTTGTGAGCTATTGGAAGAGGAGCAAATCTCAGTACATGTAAGTATTTGAAATTAATATACTATTATTATTTATAAGCAGTATTTATATAGCACCAACATATTACATAGCGCTGTACAATAAATAGGGGTTGCAAATGACAGACAGATACAGACAGTGACACAGGAGGAGGAGAGGACCCTGCCCCGATGAGCTTACAATCTAGGAAGTGGGGGAAGTATCACACAATAGGAGGGGGATATGGAGTGGTGGGTGAGTGGTGAGGGTTTAGGAGACAGAAGAAGACAGGTAGGTGAGGTTGAAGCGTTGGGTTTTGAGGTCTCTTTTAAATGAGCAGAAAGTAGGAGCAAGCTGAATAGGAAGAGGAAGACCATTCCAGAGAGTCGGGGCAGCTCTAGAAAAGTCTTGGAGCCGTGCGTGTGATGAGGTTATGAGTGAGGAAGTCATTAGTAGGTCATTGGAGGAGTGGAGAGAGCAGCTATGGGGGGGGATTTTTCTATCGGGTCAGAAAGGTAAGAGGGACAAGAACTGTGAAGGGATTTGAAGGCAAAGCAAAGAGATTAATTTGATTCTAAGGTGAAATGGAAGCCAATGAAGGGAACTACAAAGAGATGCAGCAGAAGAGGAGCTGTGGGCAGGCTGTGTATGGGGTAGGTGGGTGGGAAGGCTGTGTATGGGGTAGGTAGGTGTGAAGGATGTGTATGAGGTAGGTGGGTGGTAAGGCTGTGTATGGGGTAGGTGGGTGGTAAGGCTGTGTATTGGGTAGGTAGGTGGGAAGGCTGTGTATGGGGTAGGTAGGTGGGAAGGCTGTTTATAGGGTAGGTAGGTGGGAAGGCTGTGTATAGGGTAGGTAGGTGGGAAGGCTGTGTATGGGGTAAGTAGGTGGAAAGGCTGTGTATGGGGTAGGCAGGTGGGAAGGCTGTGTATGGGGTAAGTAGGTGGAAAGGCTGTGTATGGGGTAGGTAGGTGGGAAGGCTGTGTATGGGGTAGGTAGGTGGGAAGGCTGTGTATGGTGTCGTGTCGGTGTCATCCATCGTCCGGACGACCGACCTGCCGGATCCACGGACGATGGACGACAGCCGATCCTAATGAAAGGGAAGGGGGAGAGCGCGCAGCAGGGTGCCGCTCCGTCGCTCGCCCCCTCCCCTCTCCATAGAGCAAGAACGGTGCTGTATGTACAACACCGTTCATGCATCATGCACTCCCTTGTCGTTGGAAAGGATCGTGAAAGATCCTTTCCAACGACAAAAATTGGAAGTGTGTACGCAGCTTAATACAATTATGGTAGTGAGTAGCGGTAGTAAACTTGAAGATTTTATAAATAGTAATTGGGATTTATTATATGATGCATTCAGGCACACCTGAGAGTTGTTTTAATTTAAGCAGTTCAAGTCTCACACCTGTACACCCCCTATATGCAGGGAGGTGCACTGCACAAGGGTCCTGTACCCTTCCCAGCCACTAGGGGCCCCCTCATGGACACCACTGGGTGTCCCATTTCAGTCCTGCATAGGGGCCCGCTGTTGACTATCCTGTCCTAATGAACCAGATTTTTTTTCTGCTATGTGCCATCAATTTTGGCAAAAAAATCAGTACTGAGTATATAGAGGTCTTTATATAAATGGTTTTCATCCAAGATTTACCCAACATTCACGCAGTTTCACATTGGCTTCCTTTGGAAAAATGTTATGAGTAAAAGCTGATTAACACTTTTCTTATTGAATCCAGTGTGAAAAAGTGTACATTTTGTGTAAATTGGGTGAATCATGGGTAAAAAGATTCATAAATAGACCTAATATATTATGTAATTCATGCATCTTTTTTTGTGTCAGCCCCGGCTTTCTATTGGTTAGTTTGCCCTCCTTATAATGACAATGAATGATATATGAATCTACTATAGAGCGTTTGAAAGTTATATACAAATTGATTGGTTTTTTTTGACCACTTGACAACTCATATTTAAATGAATAAATATTAGAGAATAAAAAATAGGTAGTAAAATCTGAAATAAATAGGTAAGGAGGTGTTAATTAGGGCAAATTGGAGATAAGTAAGGGCTAATAGAGGAATAAATATGAGCACATTGTATATTAATGTGGTTAAACAAAACAGCTTATGCTGCATTGCTCACCTCTTAGGCAGCCCTTTTCTTTTTAACATGGAGGAACCCTTGAAATAACATTAATGTCTTCAAGAAACCCTTTGTATCATTTCTATTATACCCATAGCTCACAGTATTAGTGTAGTGGTCAGTGGGAAGAATGCCTCTTACATTGCTGGTCAGTGGGAACAATGTCACCCTTACAGATAGCCAAAAAAATCATTGGGGTCACTTCAACTGACCTGAGAGGCACAGATTGCTCAATGCCCAAGGACCCCCCCACCCCCACCCCGCAACCTCCGGAGGAACCCTAATTTAGAAACACTGCCCTAAAGACATGCCACGCCTTCTGCAGGCACCCTTGGTCTTCTTGGTTAAATGACAACCAACATCATTCAACACACTTCCTATGAGCCCAGGGCATCAAGGATGTGAGCACTGTTTAATATAGACCACCCGGAAAAAAGGGAGCAGCAGCAGTACCCCATTTGTCATGTGACCCAGGGGAATAAAAGCTGAATAAAGGTATGTATTCCAAAAAAATTAAAAACTGCAGAAGAGCAGGGCGATGGGCAGCAAGCTTCGTGCATAACCTAGGGTCATCAGCAGTCACTAACAGATTGAGGTTCTTCTGTAAACCTGTAACTATACAGATATTTATATATGCAAAATTTATATTGTCATAAGGGTGGTCGCCAACCTTTTCGACCTACGGACCACTAACTTTACGGGCTCCGGACTACATATGCACAGGGAGCCGTGTGTCACTCAAAGGGGAAGAAACTTTCCCCATAGTGACGTTATGATGCCAGAACTCTCCCATCACAGGTCTGAGACACAACCCGCCCACCGCCCTGAGCCTGCCATCCATACGGGGGACATGGTCCACGGCTCTGAAGAAGGACCCCGCTGGGGGGCGCACAGGCCAGAGCCACAGACCACCAACATTTTCTCGCAAACCATCGGTTGGCGACTGCCGCTGTATAAAATGGGTTTCCAATCACTTTATCTTGCCTAAGGGATATCCATTGCTTGCAGCCCTGATGAAGGGCTGCAATTGCACTGTAACGTGTCGAACCTATACAAATAATAAACAAATCTATGAAACCATGTTTATTGAAGTTTAGCTTGATGTTCTAATAAATGGGTTTAGGAAGAGGCACCTGAATATCCCTCTCCTATGTGCTACTTCTCCCGCCTCATAGATTGTAAGCTCTTTTGGACAGGCTTCTCCTGTGTCACTGTTTGTATCTGTCTGTCATTTGAAACCCCTATTCAATATACAGCACTACGTAATATGTTGGCGCTATATAAATACCTCTTAATACCAACCTTGATTTTCTAGAATTTCCTGAGAACCTAATCCGATAAATACGCATTATCAACTTCCAGTTGTAAAGTTGGAGCGTTGTTACCCCCAGCTCCCCCGCAATGTGCACCGCTTTATAGGTCACAGTGGCATGACGCTTCCCTATGGAGGGGGGTTGTAGGATACATAGGGGGATGCCAAAGCTCTAGCTTTGAAGCTGGATCCACCATATACTTATGAGAAACTCCAGTTCAGGGGCCCCCAGTTTAAGATAAAGACAGGTAAATGCAGGCAGCTGGGTTCCTATTCTTAACCCCTTCAGTCAGAACGTAAAACACGTGACGGTTTTCCTCGATGATAGATAACAAAGGTGCCCGTCGGGCAGAACAATGAGCAGGAAGCAGTGGAGGGTGCAGGAATATAGAGATCATTACTGCAGCGCGGACAAGAATTTGGTTTATTTTCTTGTCTCGGGGTGATTATAAAGATGCAGCCGCACTAATTTGTTTTATGAAAACGGTTCTTTATTTACTCCTGATTGTTTCGGGCTGTGCGGCCGAGTAAATCTGCCTCTCGTTTAAGGCTTGTAATCCAGAACGTTACCATATGTGAGGGGCAGCCGGGCATGATAAGTGACTAATACAATTTACAAAACAAGCATGAAAGCGTTTGACGTCCCCGGCTCCCTCAGACAGACACCCTCCCCTCCTGGTACCGGAGCAGACAGCCCCGGCTCCCATAGGCCCCTGGGTGGAATTAACTCTATAGGGCCACACTGGCATGAAAATATTACTACCAGCTCAAAGCTTTCTGCTGCTCATTGCTCAGCAATCCTAACACTTGTGGGTGTGATGGGGCAAATCCTTTTAAATAAACACAAAGTTTAAATTCAACAGATGAAATGCAGATATAGGATCTGGTAAACCTGCCAAAGAATTTGTATTTCTAGTAATCCAGCTCTAAGATTTGCACAACCCTGCGTCTTAGGGGAGACCTCAGTTTGCTTTGGTGCAGTTTAGCAACACTTACAGGTCTTGTCCCTCCCCCAGCTTGTGATTGGACGGTGCAAGAAGAAGCAGCAGTCTCAATATCTCTCTTCTCCAATCAGCAATGTTCTTGTGTTACTCACAGCTTTCTGAAATAGTAATAAGACATACAAAAGGGCCTGCTTTAATAAAGCTCTTCAAAGCTGGAAAGGATACCCATGCCACAACACATGATTCATTTTACTATAATAAATCAGATATAGATATAATGGGCCTGATTTATTAAAGCCCTCCAAGATTAGGGAAGATACACTTTCATCAGTGAAGCTGGGTGATCCAGCAAACCTGGAATGGATCTGGTCCAGAATTAAAAACATTTGCTAACAAAATAGCAAATTACTTTTAGGAAATCCAGTCCAGGTTTGCTGGATCACCCAGCTTCACTGATGAAAGTGTATTCTCTCCAGCCTTGGAGAGCTTTAATAAATCAGACCCATTATATGTATATTCTTCTCCTTCTTACCTAGTCTAAGCCCTGCTGTACAGGGATTGCAGGCAGTTGATACCGGGCCACTTTCAGGTACTTACACTGCTTGAATTAAAGAACAAATAATAATGTATTAGTAAATATGTTGTATATTGTCATGTTATTTTATTTTATATAGTTGTGTTTTTTTATTATCAGAAATTTGCCTGGAATTTAACATTCTGTATTTTACCAGCAGGCACCATAAACGCCCAATTATGCATTCAAGAGCTTACCTGCTATTAGAGCGAGATTATGAGGATCTGCAGGCGGCCCCACTCTATGTGAGTATATAGATGATGGAGCTATATAAATTCTGCTTATTAATAATAATAATAATAATAATAGATCTATGTGTTCATCATATCTAATGTATGGCAGCATTGCAAAGAATACATTGTAATACATTACATGGCAGCAAGTAGAATCCATCAACTGCCAATACCAACTGCAAAGCAAGTCTCAAAAAATCCTAAGGACACAATAGAAAAAAAAGGGATACTAACCTTCCTAGCTGCCTGAATTTCTTACCTCTTTACTTTACCAGCCAAGTCAGACATTTTGGCATTTGTCACTTCAAGAATTTTCGAGTGGCTGTGCCCTGCTGCATGCTGTGTTGGGGAGCCCTACATTACAGCTGAGTTCTGGATTACTATGGAAGGTTTACTTATAGCCTACCTCCACCTGCCCCTGATTTGGAGGGACTGTCCCTCTTTGTACCTCCACCTGCCCCTGATTTGGAGGGACTGTCCCTCTTTTTACCTCCACCTGCCCCTGATTTGGAGGGACTGTCCCTCTTCATACCTCCACCTGCCCCTGATTTGGAGGGACTCTCCCTCTTCATACCTCCCCATCTGAATTGGTGAGACTGGCCCTATTTATACATCCCAACTGCCCCCAGTTTTAGGACTTTCTTCTTCATACTCCTTCACTTGTTCCTGCTTTGAAGGAACTGTCTCTCTTCAAACCCCCTAACTGTCCCTGATTTGAAGAGACTATCCCTCTTCATACTTCTTTATGTCCTTGATTTGTAAGGACTGTCCCTATTCACACCCCCAACCGTTCCTGATTTGGAGGGACTGTGTCTCTTTCAGAACTCCCTTGTCTCCGTAGTTGCCCCACTTTTTGGGTGAATATATACTTCTCTATATAAGATTTATTCTTACAGAATTACAAGATGTTTACACCAAACCTTTATCCAACCTCTCAATGATTTCATTTGTGTTTTTACAAAGTTATTACAAAAGAAATGTAATTGTGAAAAAATCACAGCTTAACCAATCATTGTTGCATATTCATTTTTATGATCACAAAATGTGCGGGGCGTGTCATTTGCCTAAATATATTGAGCTTCCTTCCTCCAAATCTCCAAAGTTGGGAGGAATGATTTTGTTTTACTGAGAAGAATACCGGCAACCATAAAGATTCGGCTAAACTGGACAGTAAAAGGTAAAAGCAAATACCAGAATAAGAAAAGCCAATAGATTGTGTGATATGAGGCAGATTATATATATTCATATCCATTTCCTATACAGTAAAGCCCGGAGAATCTGAGAATCTGCCATAAAAATGTCATATTGGCCACTACAGGGAGTATCCGAGGGCCTGGAGCCGGTACAGCAGAGGGTCCCATACACAGAAAGGAATGGGTCCCGAACTCCTCCAGGGTCTGATCACTTAACAATGTATCCTGCCAGCAATATAAAGAACAAATAAACATGTGAATAATACAGGAATGTGTCAGAGCCCCTGTACTGTAATGTAAATAAATGAAATCAAATTGTATCTTTTTAGGGGATTTCTGTAACACCAGAAGGTGACAACTTTCTTAAATGGATAGCCAAGGTCAGAGGACTGAAAGATTCACTTTGGGAAGGTTTGTATATTCATCTCTTTTCATCAATAATAATATCCCTCTATCTATCTATTATCTATCTATCCATCTGTCTATCTATCCATCTATCTATCTATTATCTATCTATCTATTATCTATCTATCTATCTATCTATCTATCTATCTATCTATCTATTATCTATCTATCTATTATCTATCTATCTATCTATCTATCTATCTATCTATCTATCTATCTATCTATCTATCTATCTATCCCTCTATCTCTCTTCATTGGCTTCCATTTCACCTTAGAATCAAATTCATCTCCTGTGCTTTGCCTTCAAATCCCTCCACAGTTCTTGTCCCACTTACCTTTCTGACCTGATAGAAAAATCCCCCCTAGCCGCTCTCTCCGCTCCTCCAATACCCTACTAATGACTTCCTCACTCATAACCTCATCACACGCACGGCTCCAAGACTTTTCTAGAGCTGCCCCGACTCTCTAGAATGGTCTTCCTCGTCCTATTCGGCTTGCTCCTACTTTCTGCTCATTTAAAAGAGAACTCAAAATCCAACGCTTCAACCTCTCCTACCCGTCTTCTTCTGTCTCCTAAACCCTCACTACTTCCCACCATTCCATATCCCCCCCTCCTATTGTGTGATACTTCCCGCACCTCCTAGATTGTAAGCTCTTGGGGGCAGGGTCCTCTCCTCCTCCTGTGTCACTGTCTGTATCTGTCTGTCATTTGCAACCCCTACTTAATTTACAGGGCTGCGTAATATGTTGGCGCTATATAAATCCTGTTTAATAATAATAATAATAATAATAATAATAATAATAATTGTCTGCACAAGCTAACGAGACCTTTAAACCAAGAATGTGAATAGCTTCTATAGCCACCAAATTCTGCATGTTTGCATGTCAGGACAGCGGTAATGCTTTGACCCTGCAGGGTACCGGGCTGTAAATCTGTCCGCTTGTCACCTATCTTTCAGGAGGTTTCTCTCAGTAGCAGATGACACAAATCTACAGCTACAAGAGAGGGAAGAATCCAGATAAATCACAGGAATCTCTAAGTGACAGTATAATGAGACCATTCCGCATTTATGATTTCTAATAAAGCTTTGAGCCAATGAGAAGGTTCCGCTTATTGTCAGCAATCTTGTATCTGCAGTGGAATAAATAAATAAAATAGTTTGCATTGCAAAACCCAAAGCCAAACATATGCGGTCCATCTATGGATCCATCGCTGTAATACGTGCATGAGATCTGTAAATGGAAGGAGGATCTGCCAGAAATGCACTCAGCGCTCCTATTGCGGGCTGACATCACAGAGAATATTGATAAGACAGAGCAAGTCCAGAGACAACAAAAATGGAGACAGGTCAGCGGGATGAAACAAATCAGAAGAGGCTGCAGGAAATTATAATGTACGGGAAAGTGGGGACATAACTGAAACCTTTAACCTAAGTCTACATGGACTGGTTCCCCAGCGTTTAAATGCCCCTGTGTTTGAAATTCCCATTTATTCCAATGAGTCTGGCCACACTAATGTGTTTTCATGATGGGTTGTAAAGTAAACACATTCTGCAGCTTTTGGAAAGTGTTAAAGCGCCTATAAATACCCAACAAATGCAATAAATAGCCATAAATGCCCATTACCACCCCATTGAAATGAATTGGGCACCTGAGGCAAATGGTCATATCGGGTGCAAACCTAGCATCTCTGCAGCAGTCCTTCATGTCTGCTAGGGCAGATTAATGGACAACAGAGTGGGAATGGCCCCAATGAAATGAATGGGGCATTTACAAGCACTTTGGGTCTTTTTTGGGGTGTTTTGGGCATTTATGGGATTTGTTTTCTATTCTACATCTTCTCTTACATACCTTGGTTTAAAAACTCATAAAAGCACATATAAATATATTTATATACTGTATATAATTATATACTGTATATCATTTTTATTAATAAACAGTATTTATATAGTGCCAACATAATACATTAAAACAATATTATTAATAATATAATAAATAATAATAATAAACATTAAATAGGGGTTGCAAATGACAGACAGATACAGACAGTGACACAGGAGGTGAAAAGGACCTTGCCCCGAAGAGCTTACAATCTAGGTTCAGCACTGCCATGGAATCGAGCGATCCCATGTGAATCCCGGTGCCTGACACCTTGCCATCTGCTCAAAAACTTGCTTCACAGCACTGGTTCTTAAAGAACCACCATCTGCAGATCTGACAGCTGGCAGCAATGAGCGGTACCAATATCACCCGCTGCCACCCCATTCATTCTCTATGGCTTCTTGTAGCACCTTCCTATAGCAGCAGTTCACTGCCATGAAGAAGCCGTAACCCCACCACAACCCCACCGCCATGGTAAACATAACCTTAGCCTTAAATACCCGAATAGTGTGAATATGGATCAGGAGGGTAGTATTTGCAATATGAGGCCAGGATCAAGAACCCAGAGACACTCAATGCACTCAATGTCCGCCCTCCCCAGTTGTGTTTTGCTTAACTAATCAAACCCCCCCAAACTCCCAAACCTATTCCTTACACCAATTGTTCTGTGGCCCAAAATAAAAAACTGTAGGAAGACTTAACCTGGTCACACATGCAAGATGATTGTCGTCCGAGACCAACGGTTGTAAATCTAGCAGCTGTACAGCAGTCCCCACTCATCCGCTAGGGTGAATTGGTGACCAACCAATGGGCAGCATGGTGGCTCAGTGGTTAGCACTCCAGCCTTTGCAGCGCTGGGTCCCAGGTTCGACTCCCAGCCAGGACACTATCTGCATGGAGTTTGCAGGTTCTCCCCGTGTCTGCGTGGGTTTCCTCCCACATCCCAAAAACATGCAGTTAGGTTAATTGGTTTCCCAAAAAATTGTCCCTAGACTGTCTTTAATACATATCACTATAGTAGGGACATTAGATTGTGAGCTCCTTTGAGGGACAGCTAGTGATGTGACTATGGACATTGTACAGCACTGTTTAATATGATGGTGCTATATAAATACTGTATAATAATATCAATATATTTGTTATATCTCATCAATAAGTGTAAAAATCAAACCTGTCAATCAGAAACTCAGAGCTGTCCTTTGTCTTATACATGAACAAAGCAAAATCATTGAAATATATTGTTCCATTCATTATATTGCAATGTATTAGGATTCCATTGACAAACTTGCTGTAGATGTTCCATAAATAATCAATAATAATGAGGTAGATCTGTGTTTCTCAACCAGGGTTCCTCCAGAGGTTGCTGAGCAATTTTGACCTCTTAGGTGTAAGTGACCCCAATGATCTTTTTGGCTATCTGTGAGGGTGACATTCTTCCCACTGCCCGGCAATGTAAGAGGAATTCTTCCCACTGACCACCACACTAATATCCTGTGATCTGTGGATATAGGAATTATAGAAGGGGTTCCCTGAAGACCTGAAAGTTATTTCAAGGGTTCCCCATGTTAAAAAGTTTTAGAAACACTGATGCAGAATAACCATCAGCCATGGGCTGAAAGGGCCCCAGACACATAACAAGGGGCCCTCTGATTTCTGATGTCCCTGAAGCTGGCTTTGCTTCTCGCTGAGCTCACAATGGAAGACATTTTTTGGCACTGACAATTCTGCAAATGGATTCTGTACAAAGTCCACTAAGAGTACAAGTAATTCTGCTTTCCGCCCCGAGATTAAAGTTAAGTGGGGAACTTTCCTCTACAAATATATGATCTGGCAGTTGCATGGCAGCTGATTATTTAACTTTCAAGTCCCCCCCCCCCCCCCCCCCCCCCCCCCAAGAAAAAATATTTTGTCAATAATTTACACTGCGCTAATCCGGGGGTAGAAAAGGCTGGGAAAGGAGAAGAGTTTTTTTTCTTTCTCCTAATCAATTTATGTTTTTTGTTTTTTTTAATCAGTTTGTTATTTATTATTTATGTTGTTTATTCTTTAACTTTGTTTTGTGTTTTTGCTGTTTTTATTTGCTTTTCATTTTGCCTTTTTTTTTTAACTGGAGGGAACAAATGGCAGCAGGTCTGTCCCTAATGTTGCAAAGGTTTGGAGGTTGATTGATTAAATTGATGCTAAGCCCCCATGATTGAAAGTACTGAATTCCAATGAATAAAAGGTGCAGGGCCAGGGACACGGGCGGGGAAGAGGCTAGATGATGCTGGAGGTGGGCTCTATATGAATTGCTGCAGTTTCTAATGCACACTTTAAAAAGCTCACAGCGTGCAGTGAAAAAAGAGTGAGCTACTTCAGTCCAGGAAACAAGTCAGTATTACTGTGCAAGGCTGAAAGGCTGGAGGTCAGATTGAAGAAAAGGAAGGTTGAAGGGCAGGTTTATTAAAGGGAAGCCTGGAGGGCAGATTTAATAAAGGGAAGACTGGAGGGCAGATTTATTGAAGGGAAGACTGAAGGGCAGATTTAATGAAGGGGACGCTGAAGGGCAGATTTATTAAAGGGAATGCTGGAGGGCAGATTTTATTTAAGGGAAAGCTGGAGGGCAGATTTAATGAAGAGAATGCTGCTGGGGTTATTTAATTAAGGGAAGGCTGGAGGGCAGATTTATTGAAGGGAAAAATGGAGGGCAGATTTATGAAGGTAAGGCTGCAGGGGATTTTTAATTTAGGGAAGGCTGGAAGGCATAATTATTGAAGGGAATGCTGGAGGGCAGATTTTATTGAAGGGAAGGCTGGAGGGCAGATTTAATTAAGATAAGGCTGCAGGGGTTATTTAATTAAGGGAAGGCTGGAGGGCAGATTTAATGATGGGAAGCCTGTGTGGGTCGTTCGGCTGGCTAAACAAAATTGACAAATCATTCCGCAGATTAAACCGCCTGCATATATATTTTGTGAGTTTGAAATGTGTTTGCCCAGAGTTCTACTTTAATCTATTTACGGTGTTCATAACCTGACATTTTCCCTATAAATAACGGAAGATTGCAGCATTTCCCCAGCACTGAATGAAGTCATATTTCCAGTTAATCCCTCCAATGTGCATTTCATATGTCAGGCATTTAAGATACGGAGACAATATTAATATCATGAGCTCAACTACCGTATCAAAGGTAGCCTGTTATTCCTCCTGCTGAGGATTGCCAGAAGTTGCAATGGTCAGGAAGCCAAGTATCTCTTATGGTTTATTCATACACAATTTCACTTTTGCAGCTGGTTCAATTCAAGATTACACACCGGTGAAAAAGACTTCGGCCATAGAGACAACACCTGCACAAAGGTCTGTATAACTTTTATATTCTGTTTTATTCTCATTGGCTTTCACTAACAGCCCCAGGTCTCAGGGGTTACTACTGCCACCTGCTGGATGACCAAAGCAAATGCCACTGGGTCTAAATACTGGAACCCAAGCCATGTGACCAATTATACCTACTATGGTGCCTAAAGAATAAACCTACTCTGTGGTATTTCCAGTAAAGGGTATAGTTACTGCCATAGCATTACAAAGGTATTTAGACAATTGTGCAATTTAAGCCTTGTGGTTGGAGTTTGGTGAATGGCTGTAGCCCTGTGCACAAAGCCAGCTGCATAAAGACAAGGTTGGGTGAGTATGGTGTGAAGAACCTTAAGTGTCCTGCACAGAGCTCTGACCTCGACCCTACTGAACACCATTGGGATAAATTGAAATAATAATTGTGTGCCAAATCTTCCTATCCAATATCACCACCTGACCTCACAAATAGTCTTTAGGCTGAACAAACAGAAATCCTAACAGACTAACCCCAAAATCCTATGTAAAGCTTTCCCAGAAGAGTGGGGGCTTTTGTAGCTGCATTCATAGGTTTTATATTCAAGCCTATGGTCTGAGCATAGAATATCCAGCAAGGTCACAATTATCAGATTTTTACAAACTTTTTTTCTTTATAGTATTGGTGTAGCAAATTACAGCTATGGTCAGCAGTCTCTTTGCTTTTTGTTGGTTAAATGCAAAAAACTTTTCCTGCCAGCTTCTGAATGCCAAAAAGTCTACTAGGACAACGGCCGCTAACCTTTCACACCCCACTGACCACTAAATTCATCATTTTAAATCCCACGGACCAAATAATATGAATCTTTAAAAAAAAAAAAATACATTTGTAAAATAATGATCTTCCTAATGGTGCTGACAAGGACTGTGGCGGCTCTGATTCATTGATCAGCTCACGGTTAAGTGAAGTATTACTATTGTTACTATTATCATTAGCTACATTATCCTTGGTATTACTAAAGAAATGTAAAATATTAGTTTGCTTTTTCTCACTTATTATGGGTTTATTTCATTCTAAGACCAAACAAGAAATGATAGTTATCAAAGTCAAACTATTGGATGCCATTATTATAACAGTTATAGAAAACACACAGCTAAGGTCATACTTACCTAAAGGAGCATCTGAGAAATAAACAAATAAAATAAAACAATGGGATGAGAATCAGTATTGGCTGAACGGGGTGACTGTTGTAATGGTGGAAACAATACTGAAGCGTACAGGTCGGCAGCGGTTGCCTCATACAACTTAATACTACACTGACGTCACGCTGCGCCTTCCTTGTTTTTCTGTCTCTAGTACAGTTTGTGAATTTAGTGCAATATAAACGTGAAAATTGTCATTCAGAATATAAAAATTTATTAGAATATTATTTTTGTTTTATTATTATTTAAAACATAAAAACTGCAAATAATGTCTAGCGGACCACTGATTGGCGATCACTGCACTAGGAGACCCGGACAATATGGAATCATAATTACTTTGTTATATAGTTGGATCTAAATGAGAAGAGAAAGCATAAGTATGGGAACAAGGACAGTTTGGCAAATCGTCCAGGGTCCCCACAATCTCTGGGACCCTAAGTGACACAATGGCATGCTGCAGGGAGCTGTAATGCAGTGCCCAGGACCCCATTTACCCTAAAATCATTTATCCCATCATGCCATAAACTGTAGATCTAAACAAAGCAGAGATTTATTATTCACAAGTGTATAGTGACATGCACTGACGCGTTTCACGCCTTTATTGGAGCTTAGTCATACAACCCAAATATCTCACATTTTCTGGCTCTGAAAGACAAGCCATTTCCAATCTGTATACATTGCAAGGAGTAGAAATAGAGGCTAGCTACTGCTTTATAATAAGAAATAATGGACAGGCAGAAAGTGAGAAATTCTGAAAAATGGAACCATTAGGGTCATAAGATTACATTTTCCTTTTATTTTAATAGACTTCCAGAGTTTAGGTACATTTAAGTCACAAATAACTGTAATCTGTTGTATGCGAGGGCCGCTTGCAATTTTACAGTTCCAAAAAGTGTGCTTAAAACAACCTACAAATTAATTGCATCAAAATGTTTAGCAAAGGATTTATCTTCAACCGAAATACTGGTTCTGTACCTATCCATTGCAATCAAAAGGCCTAACCAGAGTCTTAAACTCTCCAGTTTCAGAGGCTTTTGCCTGTTTCCCAAAGCAATCCCATTTTCACCAATCAAATAAACAGAAAGCCAGTCTGCAATGACTGGGGAAGAGAGGGAGAATGAGAACTAATGGTGGAGTATTCTGGCTGGGCAATACTGCCATCAGATGGTGAGATTGGTGTACTGCATCCTGATGGTTACGCAGCAGAGGCAGGGATATTTTAGGCTTTTTTGCTGCTTTAGGCAATCATTAAAGAGGACCTGTAACTGAGAGATTATAAAGCTACCATTGCTGAAATTATTTAAAAAAAAAAATGCTACTTTCCTGGATTTAAAACTGATCTTTTTGGTTTCAGTAGTTGCAGTCACACACAGGAAACAAGCATGCAGATAACTGCAGCACAAGCAATGCAGCAATTAGCTGAACACCTGAACTGCATACCCATACCCTTTATCCTACCAATCACCCCCTTGCTGTTCTGATCTCCTGCATGGGGGGAGATTTATGAGGTTGACGTTGGATCCAGTCTATTGTTGTCCATGTATAACTGAATATCAGTTTAAATGTACTTTGCTTTTACACATTTTTAAAATTCTTAAATTTAAAGTTCTTTAAAAATTTAAAATTCTTAAATTATTCCACTAATTAAGTAATAGATGGATATAATTGGCTCGTTATAGAGGACTTAAACTTTACCCCCTTCCCGCTTCTTAGCGGCGCCCAAATTTTCAGATGGTGCTTGATCCTTTTCCAGATTCGGAATCTTTGACCATCTTGATTAGCTGGGTCAAAATGACAAAAATTTCCAGCTATGCACAAAGGAATTCCCTGGCTGAGGCAATGAGGAATGCTGAGAATGTGCCCTCTGCTGAGCCGCTCAGCGTACAAGAATATTGGGAACAGACAGGTAAGTTTGTTTTATTTCAGGGGAAAATAAAACAAACTTATCTGCTGCCAATTTTTTACATTTTTATGTTTATTATTATTATTAATATTATTATTATTAATAATAAACAGGATTATATAGCGCCAACATATTACGCAGCGCTGTACATTAAATAGGGGTTGCAAATGACAGGCTAATGCAGACAGTGATACAGGAGGAGAGGACCCTGCCCCAAAGAGCTTACAATCTAGTAGGTGGGGGAATTTCACACACAATGGAATGGGAGATATGTTTAAATACATTGTGAGTCTATTGGAGTCTTGTTAGCATCATTTCTTGTTTTCAGCCACCTTGAGTGTTAATAATATTTTTATTATTATTAATAAACAGTATGTATATAGCGCCAACATATTACGCAGAGCTGTACAATAAATAGGGGTTGCAAATGACAGACCGATACAGACAGTGACACAGGAGGAGGAGAGGACCCTGCCCCAAGGAGCTTACAATCTAAGAGGTGGGGGAAGTATCACACAATAGGAGGGGGGATATAGAATGGTAGGCGAGTAGTGAGGGTTTTAGGAAACAGAAGAAGACGGCTGTCTGAAAGTAGGAGCAAGTCGAATAGGACAAGAAAGACCATTCCAGAGAGTTGGGGCAGCTATAGAAAAGTCTTGGAGTCATTTATGTGAGGAGGTTATGAGTGAGGAAGTCATTAGTAGGTCATTGGAGAGTGAAGGGAGCGGATAGGGGGGTATTATATTATCAGGTCAGAAAGGTGTTGCAACTTTCAGAGGTGAATCCAGCTCTTGTTAGACAATTAAATGAGGTACATTAGGTGTAGCACACTATAGTGAAAAGTATGTTGACTACATTGTGCTGTAAGAAGGATCTCTTAAAATTATCGCATGCATTTGTCACCAACTATCATGTGCACAGACACACAATCAGTACTATTGTGATACAAGCAGAAAGTAGTCCACAGCCCCACAGTCAGAAGTGTACAGAAACATGCACAGACACACAATCAATATTGTACTGACACAGGCAGAAAAGTCCGCAGACACACAATCAGTACTGTAGTGACACAGCAGAAACAAGTCTGCAGACATACAATCAGTATTTTAATGACACAGAAACATGCACAGTCACATACTAAGTACCATACTGACACAAGCAGAAACTTGCACAGACACACAATCAGAACTGTATGGAAACTTAAATATGACAGTAAAATATGAAACATGCACAGACACACAATCCGTACTTTACTTACACAGACAGAAACATGTCTGCAGACACACAATCAGTTCTTTATTGACACAAAATTCCACAGACACAAAAGTACTGTATTGATACAAGCAGAACAAGCTCAGGCACACATAGTACTGTGCTGACACAATTAGGAACATGCACAGACACACAATCAGTACTGTACTGACACAGGCAGAAACATGTCCGCAGAAACACAATCAGTACTGTACTGACACAGGCAGAAACATGTCCTTTTTTACATGCTGTCCACGAGGAGTTAATCCACAGTCACTACTCTCTTTCCACTTGCTTATTTTAGGAATACACACTGCTCATCATGGTTTGTGATTTGTTCTTGCAGGAAGATAAAAGCCATTTCTTTTGAAGATTACCACAAAAATTGGAGTGAAATTGCCACATCAACTGACTCTGAAGATTTAAATGCTGCAAGTAAGATGGACAGGGATGTAGAAACTGGGAGCCTTGTCTGAAAAGTCCCCAAATCACATTCAGGATCGATTTATAAGTACCATGCTGCTCACAGAAAAGTACTTTGCAGCCTACAAATTGAAATAATCAGCACTAATGAGTTCTTCCTGCTGTGACAGCATACAGGTTGTGCCATGTATGACCAGCAGGTGTCACTGTTGTCCCAGGTAGCATAGTGCCCAAAAGCCAATTTACTAAAGGAGTTGAACATCTTTACTCACATTTCATTGGATATGTAATGTGAACATTTATATTATTGTTTCAGTAAAGATTCCCATCTCCTCTAGTAAAATAAACCTTTATGGAAAATGTAAAGTAGATTTTATGATTTTGTACGTTTATTTTGATGAGGCAAAAAAACACAAGTAAAACCATCATACAGCATACTAAAGAGAACCCAACCTAAAATAAGTCATCCCACCACACCATAACCATCTCCTGCTCTAAGAGAGAATTTATATATTGTCTGCTTCCCTACATAATCTTTTATGTAGCAACTTGTGGCATGGATTTATTTCTAATCAGGCAGCTCTGTCCAAAATTCTAAGACAAAGGAAACCAGAAGTGGGCAGCCACTGTTGTCTCGTTAGATATCCATAGTGCTCTGGGAATCCTTTGTTGTGTGTTAAAGAACTTTGGGAATATGTCAACACACCACTGCAGTGGACGGCCCCCACCCCCCACATACACATTGGGGCAATGCTCTCTTTCACCCAGGTTTCCATTAAGAATAACTTTTAATAACTTTATCCCTCGGGCCCCCCATCACCTGCAGGTTTTCTTCTTTTTCAAGCAACTACAGATCTGGTCCAGCCGGTCTTAGCTCTCTGATTGTACATGAAAGTTAGGATGCCAAGGGCCTGCCTAAGGCGTTGGAAAAAAAAGCTCCAGCAGCGGGGAAGCATAAGGCTAATTTAATACTTGCAACTTACTGTGATCCCAACCTCTCCCATTCAAGTAAATGGGAGTGGTTGGGGCCATTTTTGTGCATCGGAGGCATGTGGCCATGGCAGATCACAGTTGGTTGTAACCTGAAAATCTGTATTACGGCCGGTGCAGCTTGCAAAGCAGTTTGCCTCTTCCAGCTGCAATGGGCTCATAAATGTTTATCTTTTTAGGCTGTTTAGATTTTAACCTCAGGAACCTGATTAATAATCAGTTTTCCATTTTTCTTGGCAGGGCATAAAGATCCCAAATCAAGAACAAAACACAAGCAAACCGATGAATCTAGTTTTGGAAATAAACAGTAAGTAGAGTAACACACAAATAATTACACACAGCTCTATTTAACATCAATTTTTCTATTCAAATGCAGACAGTCAGCAGGTGTTGCAATGCATTCACCCAAATGATGGTGCGGCATTTGGGTTGTAACTGCCTACTGATTGGGTTTCTCCAGCGGTCACCTGACCTGATAACTCGATATAATATCGCTTGAAGTGGACTTCAAAAGTTTGCATTTAGTATGATATAGGGAACACTAAAAAGTTAAATATGTCTAGGCAGTGCCATCTATCCGCCATGTGAGATCATCTAAGGCACTGCTGCCCATGACTGTCAGTCTCAATAAATTTGGGGTAGGATTTGGTGGTCGCTACTCTGCTGCCTACTGTTCTTGCTGGAGGCTCTGACATGCAAAAGCAAAGCCCTGCCTATACTAACATGGCCACCTACCTACAGATGCACAATGCAGAACAAGAATGGTAAGTCAGCAATGGGAAAGATCACCTGCAGGAAGACTACAGGCAGTACCGGTGCTAGTTCTTTGCCCTCTGCATGCTTTCTCATGAGCACAGTTTGTAATGATCAGTTCTTCTTTAAAACTTTACTCTACACTAATTCTATTTCAATTTAGATAGATTAGGAATAGGTAAAATGAAATTTTAATTCTTCTTCACTGTGTCCAAAAACAGCCACTTTGCTGTCTAACAGAATTAAAGGAAAATAATCTGCTGCTGTGTGAAAAGGCTGAAAATTGACAGAATACTAAAAAGGTAAAAGAGCTGCCTGTTCATTGTGGAGAACCCATTAGGGACACCTTGTTAGACATGAGTTCAGTTAGTACCCCAGACAAGTAGATGTTCTCTTTGTTTTATGGTATTGAGTTGCTGTACAGAACTATCCTGCATTGATGCTGGGTGTGTTTTGCTGCAATGCTGTATAAAATCCAAGAGAAACCCATCTGGACTGACCCCTGGTATCTCCCCTAAGGGGAGAAAATACAAAGAGTGTAAGCTCTTCTTCTGTCCCTCACTACTCACCCACTATTCCATATCCCCCTCCTATTGCGTGATACTTCCCCACCTCCTAGATTGTAAGCTCTTTGGGGCAGGGTCCTCTTCTCCCATGTCACTGTCTGTATCTGTCTGTCATTTGCAACCCCTATTTAATGTACAGTGCTACATATTATGTTGGCACTATATAAATCCTGTTTATTATTATTAATAAAAATAATAATAATAATAATGGTTTCAAATGACAAGCGTCTGTTGATATATAAATACTGTCTATTAATAATAACACCACCATGAAGATAGTGACCTGGCCAAGATCTGAACCAGGAACTTTGAGTGCTGCCCATTATAGTTTCTAATATACTACAAATTGTAAGCAAATATTCTTTTTGCATTTACTAGATACAAGATCATTATTCGAGGGCTTATTGATAAGAAGACAGCAATGATCCCACCCATACAACTGGGTAGTGAGGACCCTCCCAGCTGTGTGTTCTGCAGGTTGTCAGGTATGTACTTTGTGTGTTGGAATACATGTTACAGATATTACATGTGTCAAGTATGTACTGAGAGTGGTAGGGAGTCAGATCTAAGCTATATGTATTATATGTCTTGGGCATGTACTTTATGTATGTCCGGGTTGCCCTCCGGATCTGCCAGGGGGCGTTAGGAACTACCGGTGCCGCCTCCTTGCTGTGGCTCCCCTATTTACTGCGGCAGGCCTGATACTTCCGCCACCGCAGTAAATAGGGAATGCTCCCTGAAGGTAAATCCCTCTCCTCCGCAATGCATAGAGAGGAGAGGGATTTCACTTCATGGGGCGTTCCCTGGTGGGGGGCGAGAGAGTCCGGCCTACTGTGCTCCTGCCCACCCCTGAAAAGGCCTAGTGCCCATAAAAGTTTGCCGACCCCTGTATTAGATCTTAGACATAAAAAAATGTGCCCATGCAAAATGCAGCACAGATCAACCCATTTACATGCATTGCTCTTGCATTAGTGAGGAAAAGTAGCTGCACTGCCAGAAACGACATGTTGATTCCAGGAACAGAGCCACAACCCCACTGCAACTGCAATGCAACCACAACCTTGTGCAAGCGCGTGCACAAAATGATTCCCAGCCATTCCCATTCTAGTTATCACGTATCCACCACGTAAGCGAATTGGTCTAAATAGAAAAGCCAATATGGCAGGTGTAAATAATTGCTTGATTTAGTGGCTTGAGTTTAGCCCAATGCTACGATGGTTGCACTTGCCTATGGTGGCAAATAATTTAGGGACACCCTGGTACCTTTCTAACTTTTCCTTCTCATCTCTTCAGAAAATTGTGGCATTGAGTTCCTGGGACACACAGAACCACACACAAGATCCGATTTAAAAAGAGACGCTGCAATGTGGTTCTGTGGATCTGGCCGTGATGGAGAACCATGGGAAGAAGAAGTGGATCACTTGGTGGCCTGGACTAATACTCTCAGTTCTGAGTTACTGGAAGACTAAGCGAGGGCTAACACCACCCAACTCTACAGATATGTGATCGCTGCCTCCTGAATATCAGAAAACAAATAAATGAATCATATGATGACAATTGCGGCGTGGTGTAACGTTCCCAGCAAACCTCAGTGACCCCCTCCCTGTGTGATCATTTACCGGCTGGTAATAGCAGGCCTGCATGGTGGTTAAGTGGTTAGCACTGTTATTTTCCAATGCAGGGATCACAATTTCAGTTCCCAGCGGGGCTGCGACTGAATGGCATTCATTTGTGTTGGTGTGGGGTTTTCCCTGAACTTCAGTTTCTTCCCACAAGCCAAAGACATTTTAATGAGTTAATTGGCTCCCTGTGCTTACATAACTGTAGCCAAGGTATTAGATTGCAAGCTCCTGGGGGACAGGCACTGATGTGAACAATGTTATAATAATATGTACTTGCTAAGGTAATGTGTACTCAGGAAATAAAGTCTTTTTATCTAATTGTTGTGTTTTTTGTTTCCAAGGCCAGAATGATATATTTTTTACTACACAGTATTTATAAAGCACTGACATATTAAGCAGCGCTGTACAAAGTCCACAGTCATGTCACTATCTCTCCCTCAAAGAGGCTCACAATCTAATGTCCCTACCATATGTCTTTAATAGAGTCTAAGGTCAATTTGGGGGAAGCCAATTAACCTAACTGCATGTTTTTGGAATGTGGGAGGAAACCGGAGTACCCGGAGGAAACCCACACAAATACGGGGTGATCATGCAAACTCCTTGCAGATAGAGTCCTGGCCAAGATTCAAACCTGGGACCTAGCGCTGAAAAGGCCAGAGTGCTAAGTACTGAGCCAGGCTCCAAAGCAAACCAATAAAGTTGCAATTATTACATTTCTATTGCTGTAATTAATCTTTCTTGATCATTACCAGTAACTGTAGATCAAATAAGAATTGTTCACTTAGCACTGTTTAGCTCTATAGAGAAGAGAAGGGAAAGGATGAGCGGGAGACACCCCGCTGCATCGTCTCCACATGACGGATCAATAGCCTCCATCTCAATTCATCCAGAGCAGTGATTCTCAAGCAGGGTTCCTCCAGAGGTTGCTGGGGGTTCTTTGAGCAATGAGCAGTTTGTGCCAATCAGGTCAGTTTAAGTGGCACCAATGATCTTTATGGCTATCTGTACAGCTACGTACACACATTCATTGGTTTTCGCCCGATTGGGCAAGAATCTGGCATGTGTACAGTACCCGTCGTCCATTGTCCAAACGACCGTCCTGGCGGATCCACGGACGATGGCTGACGAACGATCGTAATGCAAGGGGAGGGGGGGAGCATCGTTCTCCCCCTCCCCTATGCATAGAGCAGAATGGTGATGTATGTACAGCACTCGTTCATGCATCTTTCAGTCTTTTGTCATTGGAAAGTATCGTGAAAGATCCTTTGCAACGACAATAATTGCAGGTGTGTATGCAGCTTAAGGGTGAAATTCTTCCCACTGACCACCATGCTAATGTACTGTGAGCTCTGGATATAAGTTATTTCAAGGATTTCTTGATGATAAAAACGTCAATAAGGCTGATCAAATCATTCCCACCCTATATATACATCCGTTATATACAAATGTTTTGGCCAAATGCAACCTGCACAAACCGTTGTGTAGCCAGACATTTTGCCCCAACATACCCCAGTCCCTCCATACACCTGGGCCCCATATCAGATGTATGGGTTCCTGTACGCTTTCCGCAATGACTATTCCTATTGGTGATCGGTTGTCCTAAACATTTTTTGATTAAAAGCGGGTTCTCATTATATGGGGGTATCAGGGGATGCTGGAACTTGTCCAGGAGAAACAATTGAGTATAATGCAACACACCAGTTATTACATGTGGTGGCTGCAGTAGTTTTTGTTGGAGGGACAGAGACATTTTCTGCTAGTACAGAACAATATCCATTGATACTGATAGAACTTCAGTGTCCTTGTAAAGTTGCGTACACACATGCAATAATTACCGTTGGAAACAAATGACTAACGACCGTTCGTCCGATAATCATTAACAAAAAAGGTGCACAATGACGCCGATGAACGAGGATTGTCGCTGAAAATGAACGACCGTCCCGGCTCATCTGATAGCGCGACAATTGTTCATTATCTATTGTGTGTACAGTCGTTCAGTGACCGTGGATGGTTCTGCGACACATTTTTTCCTTTACATGTCACTTCCTGCATCGTTCAAACGATTCTATCAAGCGTGTGTATATTATTGTTGGAATATATTTGAACGATCGTATTGTTACAGCGTGTACAGAATTGTGCAGAATACGATCATTCAAATATAATCGTGCATAATCATTAGTCGTTCGTTTTCTAACGACAGGTATTGCACGTGTGTACCTAGCTTAATTCTCTGCAGATTTCTGATATCCTAGTTAGTGTTATCATTTTTTCCAGCTATATTCTGTAAAAGATAGGGCACCTCCTCTGTATGTAATTGAGATAATTCAAGCCCAAATAGGGAAAACAGCCCAGAGTGACAACACTGCTGCCCCATCAATACAATATAGACAGTTAGTGTTGTCACTGTAGAATGAAATGTGTGTGCAGGATCATTGGGTGAAAATAAAGCAAAAAGTCTGCAGGCATCGTATCTAGGACTGGTAAACTGCAATATATTCCTCCCCACCTCCTGTGTCACTGTCTGTATCTGTCTGTCATTTGCAACATAATAATATTAATAATAATATGTCAGTTTTAATGGGGGGGGGTTAAAGTGTATATTGGGACTTGCAGTACTTTTGTCTCATTCAATTCTTTAAGCAGAGCCAAAATTAACTTGTAGGGGCCCATTTACTCCTAGCCGCTGAGAAATGTTGCAGTAACTCACCTGTTACCACAATGCATATCAATGCATGAAACATGGGTTACTGTATTGCAGTCACATTCCAAGGCAAAGCAGTTCCAACACATGCAACAACACACCACTATACACTGTAATACATGTTAAATTGTGATGCAATGCATTGGAAAAGGTTTATTTTTTCTATTTCTTTGGCCATTCTGATGCATTAGCAGTCTGTTCATTTGAACTGGCTGCCTTAATGTAACACACATTGATGCTCAATACAATGCGCCATAACATGTGTGAATTAATGCAACGATCCAGGACAGCAGAAGTAATAATGAGCCTTTAAAGTAGAACTTTTACAGAATTCGGTGGCTCCCTGCACCTCCTGTAGCTCCAGAAGACCCTTGCTGTCCCTGTCACCTGCAATATTCTATATCTTTCTATGCTTGCTCATTTAAAAGAACCCTTAAAAACCCATCTTTTCAATCTCACCTACCGGTCCCCTTCTGTCTCCTAAACCCTCACTACTTCCCACCATTCCATATCCCCTCCTATTGTGTGATACTTCCTCCACCTTCTAGATTGTTAGCTCTTCTGTACAGGGTTCTCTCCTCCTGCTGTGTCACTGTCTGTATCTGTCTGTCATTTGCAACCCCTATTTAATGTACAGCGCTGCGTAAAATGTTGGTGCTATATACATCCTGTTTATTAATAATAAAAATATTCTTTTTTAAATATAGTTTAAAAAAAAAGAGAGAAAAAGGTTTTTTAAAAAAATCACATTTTATTATTAATGATATTTTTTAGGATGAGCTCCTGGCTAAATGATGACCCCATAGATAGTGACCAGGTAAGTGATCCATATCAAGGGGATATCATGGGCAGCACGGTGGCTTAGTGGTTAGCACTCTGGCCTTTGCAGCGCTGGGTCCCAGGTTTGAATTTTAGCCAGAACACTATCTCCCTATGTTTGTGTGGGTTTCCTCCCACATTCCAAAAACATGCAGATATATTAATTGGCTTCCCCCTTAAATTGTCCTTATACTGTATTAATGACTATGGTAGGGACGTTAAATTGTGAGCGCTATCTAAATATTGTGTATTAATAATAATCGATCATGCACCCATCCACCAGTGCATGGCCACCTTATTAGTTTCTAATTAAAAGAGTTAAAGCGTACCTAAACTCCAAATTTTCACTTTACATAAATGGGTAAACAACCCTTAAAAAAGGGTGCCGCACCGCCCCCTAATTCTCGATCGTCTAGGCACTCAAGAATGAATGGGAGTGCAGAGCCTCCAGGATACCTACGAGCATCTCAGGCATGCGCAGAAGGAGCCTTTTTGTGCAAATATAAAAATTTGCTGATCTCAGGCATGAGCAGTTAGATCTGTTGTTTTTTTTTACCATCTACGTCACCTGATCTCACTTTTTTTAGGTGCAACACCCTTTAAAAAAAAAAAAAAAAAAAAGTGCAGCCCTGCTCTCTAATTCTGGGCCACCTAGAATGAATGGGAGCGCAAAGCCTCCCGGATACCTACGTCAGGCATCCCGGGAGGCTCCTGGGCGCTCCTTCTACACATGCTCGAGCATCTCAGGCATGCGCAGAAGGAGCCTTTTTGCTCAAAGAGAAAGATTTGCCGATCCCATGCATGCACAGTAAGATTGTGAAATTTGTTTTATCCTACGTCACCCGATCTCGCGCCTGGGTTGAGTGACGTAGGATGAAGAACCCGGAAAAGAAGACGAAGATGGCGGCGCCCGGAGCGCTGGCTCTGGGACGGATGCCGAGACAACGTGGGACCAGATGCCGGACACCCCCAGAGTGATCGGACTGCGCTGCGGGATTGAAGGTGTGTTTTTGTTTTTATTTTTGAGTATTGCAGAAATAACTCCACACCGCATGCTTGTGTCAGAAATTAAAATTAATCTTAGATTGTTAGCTCTTCGGGGCTGGGTCCCCTCCTCCTCCTGTGTAAGTATCTGTGTGTTATTTGCAACCCCTATTTAATGTACAGCGCTACATAATATGTTGGCGCTATATAAACCCTGTGTAATAATAATAAAGTGAATACAGAAGGGGAATTCTTCTAAGTGTGCAATGCTAGGAGCTCAGTAATATCTGCACCCTCCTCCTCCTCCCATACAGGGCCCATTGTAACTAAACCCGGCACAGGAAGTTGTCTCCTTGTCACCCCCTGGGATGTGGGTGTGGCAGCAATGCATGCTGGGTAAGGGACACGTGCTCTGTGCCGCATGAGCCATTTTGGAGGGCTGCAGCTCCAGCATGGGTCACATCGCAGGGCTCTGCTACAGGTAAGGGGGCTTTCTGACATATTTGCATAGTTTTCTGAGCACAAATATACTTTGTATCAGTTTATTGCCTGGAAATGTTAATTCAGTACAATGTTACAGATTTCTGCAGCAGTCCAGCAATCTTACAAAATGCTTTTATTCTTGTTGCTTCTATCAGTAAATCCTGTGATGGTAATGACAGATGTGAATTGTTGTAGCAGCCTATCTATTGTTCAGTTATTTTTAATTAATAAATTCCTAGATTGTAAGCTCTTGGGGCAGGGTCCTCCCCTCCTCCTGTGTCACTGTCTGTATCTGTCTGTATCTGTCTGTCATTTGTGACCCCTATTTAATGTACAGCGCTGCGTAATATGTTGGTGCTATATAAATTCTGTTTATTAATAATTTAGACGCTCCACTGCGTTAAAACACTTGCTGTGCTTTATATAGCAGGAATAAGCTGCTTTATGCTGAAACGGGACGCTTTATTGCGGGGCGTGCAGCACCATGTGCTCCAACACAATGCACGAGCAGAGTGTCAATCCAAACCCACAGAATGTTTTTGTGATCTGGTGAATGCAGCAAAGCATGCTTTATCATAATGCATCTTAAAATTATTATTAATGAACGGGATTTATGTAGCACCAACATATTACGCAGCACTGTACTTAATGTAGGGGTTGCAAATGAATACTGACACAGGAGGAGGAGTGGACCCTGCCCCGAAGAGCTTACAATCTATTAGGTGGGGGAATTAACACACAATAGGAGGGGAGCTAATGTATGTTATAAGCTGCAGAGAGTTTTTTTTTTTTTTTTTTAATGGCACCCCAATGCGTTTACATTGTAATCTCTTCTGTACAGGGTCCTCTCCTGTGTCACTGTCATCTGTCTAATCCCTATTTAATGTACAGCGCTGCTGAATTTGTTGGTGCTATATAAATACTCTTTAATATTAGAGTACACATGGTAGTAGGATGGATTGGGTTTTTCTGTGCTGACAAATGTCCAGCATGTAGCAGCCTCCTACAACCTCTTGCCAAGGCTTATTACAATTTTACTCTTTACTCCAATTGCAAGGGAAAGGGAGACCGAGGAAATGCTCACCTCTGTCTGCAGCAGACTTGTCTTCCTAGACACTGAGATTTGTAATGATAAAAGGTGGAGATTGTTTGAACAATGTTACAGTTGCTGTATGCGATTATAGGTTAGGAATTCATTTATTCTTATTAGGTAATAAATTAGGTTATCAATACATGTCCCTGATGTGATTTCTGTCCCTCTCTGTGTTCTTTAGGTTTCGGGAAGCCACAAGAGACCAAACACTTCTGCCAACATGGTAAGAAATTCACCGCACAAATGCCACTTCTTGTGACAGCCAATGAAATGTCAGAGTATTTTGCATGGGCAATGGGGTGCAGGATATGCAGACGTTGCATTTTATTCTAGGCTCGGCTCCAATACTTCTGTGGTCTGGCTGTGATGACAAACTTGCCCTCTCTGAACTTCTTTGATGTCAATTGTTCTGTACTCGTATAAATCTGAGCCAGACCCGGGGGTGAGAGGTCCTTTCCATCCATATTCTATGACCAGCTGTCTGTATATGAGCAGAGAGGTCTCTGTTGGAGTTTTTGGTCTACTTTTGGAATGTTTTTGCACCAATTTTGGTGCTACATACAAAGCAGCCCACTTAAAGTGTACCTGTCAAAACCTGGGCAATACACATGGAGCACAGGATGATCAAATACATTGTATGGGTTATGTTCAGTGAAAATGATCTGTAGAGGTAGCCAAAGTATTGTGCATCCCCACATTTTGTTTCTTTACATACGTTCACATAAGTGCCTGAACTAAAATGCCAGGCAGTGTAATATTCCCTGCTCAGGTCACCTGTTGACTACAAAACATATCATTTTATATATCAGGTTAAGGTAATCTGTAGCCGTGCTATTAATAATAAACGTTATTGGACTTTTAATCATACAATAGGTTTGCAGTGAGGTGCTGAGACTGATGTGAGCGATGGCATATGACTGTCTGCTTGTTAGGTGGACTTTGCATGCTCAGGGTTCTCCCCAACCCCTTTTAGCTGGGCGCACCACCCAGCACTTTTCAGTAACCACTCGGCTGTTTTTCGGTGGTTACTGGAAAGTTGGTCCACAATACAGGGGCTCCCACCCACCTACAGCTTCTTCCCACCCAGCTTAAAAACATTTCTGGGGAGAATGCTGATGCATCCACCTACTTTATTACTATTAAACAGGATTTATATAGCTCCGACATATTGCGCAGTGTTGTACATTTATATACCGGTTGCAAATGACAGATAGTAACGCGAGAGGAGGAGAGGACCCTGCCCAGAAGAGCTTACAATCTAGGAGGTGGGGGAAGTATCACACAATAGGAGGGGAGATATGGAATGGTGGGAAGTAGTGAGGGTTTAGGGGACAGAAGAACAGGTAGGTGAGTTTGAAAAGATGGGTTTTATGGCTCTTTTACACAGGCAGAAAGCCGAAAAGGATGAGGAAGACCATTCCAGAGAATGTCTTGGCCCAATCACTGAAATGCAGGCTTGTATGAACAGCTAGTCGAATCCTGCAGTCAACCATGGGATAAACAAGGCTTTTCTAGCATTCAGTTTCCAATCTCTTGACATCTGTATGAATCTTCCCTACACTGTTCTGCAGATTTGATATGGTCATTGAACCTTGTCACCCTAGTATATTTGCTCTAATGGCAGGATCAGTGGATTAAAATATGCATTAAAGCTTAAATAAAGAAATCTAATGCAGCCTGCACATTTAAGAACACGTAAGATGCAAGGTTACACTTTTGGTATTGATACTCTTTAAGAATTGACAAGCCAGTAGTAGATTAGTCATTCAATCTTGTTCTTACATGTATTTCTCCTTTTATCTTTTTAGACCTGTGCAATACTTAGCAGACTGAATACTTCTGAGCCGCATGGTAAGTAAAACCTCCTCTTAGCTGGATCTGTGTAAGCGATGGGTCGCTGTACTGTGAGCTCCAGGTCAAGCAATGATGACACACTTGCCCTCACTGAGAACATTGTTCTATAATGAGAACACCTTCGTACTCAAATAATCTGAGCTTGACCAATGTTTGCCAATGAATGGCACCCCAACATATTGCACTGGAACCATGCTATGTTAATAAATATACAGGGGAGGATCAGGTAAAGAATGGAGGCTCTGAGTGCAGTAAAACCCTGAGCTCTACTCCTTCCCTTTATTCCCCAAGCTAATAGGTGCTTGTAATAGAAACTTTTAACCCAGCATACCTTACTGCTCAATACTTTGCATTGATGAGCGCTGTTTAATCCAGCTTCATAAAACATTCTTAGAATACTGAAGTGGCCACCTACTTTGTTAATAATAATAAACAGAAATTATAGAGCACCAACATATTAAGCAGTGCTGTACATTAAATAGGGATTGCAAATACCAGACAGATACAGGAGGAGAGGACCCTGTCCAGAAGAGCTTACAATCTAGGAGGTGGGGGAAGTATCACACAATAGGAGGGGGAATATGGAATGGTGGGAATTAGTGAGGGTTTTAGGAGACAGAAGAAGACGGGTAGGTTAGTATGAATAGATGGGTTTTAAGGGCCCACTTACATGACAAGAAAGCAGGAGAAAGCTGATTAGGACGAGGAAGACCATTCCAGAGAATTGCTTGGCCCGAACACTGAAATGCAGACTTGTATGAACTGGTAGTCGAATGTTGAAGTCAACTATGGGATAAACAATGCTTTTCTTTTACATGTATTTCCTTATTTATCTTTTTAGACTTCTGCAATACTTAGCAGACTGAATACTTCTGAGCCGCATGGTAAGTAAAACCTCCTCCTAGCTGGATCTGTGTAAGCGATGGGTCGCTGTACTGTGAGCTCCAGGTCAAGCAATGATGACACACTTGCCCTCACTGAGAACATTGTTCTATAATGAGAACACCTTCGTACTCAAATAATCTGAGCTTGACCAATGTTTGGCAATAACTGGCACCCCAACATTTTGCACTGGAACCATGCTATGTTATTAAATATAAAAGGGAGCATCAGGTACAGAATGGAGACTTTGAGTGAGGTAAAACCTGCAATTCTAATTCTTTCCTATATACCCAAAAGCAAAAGGTGCTGGGAATAGAAACCTTTAACCCAGCACACCTTACCACACAATGGTTTCCATAGATGAGCATTGTTTTACTGCGTTTGACATTCATTTTTGGTGCACCTACCAAACACAGGCCAGCAGATCTCTATTTACTTGAATGGTGCAGTGCTAATCATGGTTGGGGGGGTGCAATTGGATTCTTTGAATATAGCAAGCCCCCAGCATTGAAGGGCATCAGATTTAAATGCACTTGACAACATTGAGGTACACGATCCATAAGATTTACTTAATCTTTCATTTATATATTATACCATGCATTGCAGTAATGCATCTTAACATGTGCAATCTCACAATACTCTTAATGTAATGGCAGTCAGATTAAAAAAATTCATCAGTTTTAGTGGTATGTGTAAGGGCTTTAATGGACTGTCTTTTTCTTGTCATCTGTGACAGCCATAAAATATGACATAAACTGCAGCAGATCCAAATATCTAAATTGTATTTTCCTTCCAACACAATACAGGCTCCTGAATCTAAACCATGAAGGTGATGAAGCTTCTATAAAGATGGAATTTCACGTGTACTAGGAGGATGGGAAAGTCTGATTTCTTAACGTAAGTAGTCAATACGCTTTAATGAATGTGTAGCTAAAGCCAAAACATTTTTACCTTTTAACCGTTCGATACCTTATCCAATATAGGAGGTTTTGGCTTTAGATATACTTGAAGGTTGGGTAGCACGAGAGCGATGGGGGTCCATTTAATATATATGGTCTGGCAATGATGACAAACTTGCCCTCACTGTAATCTGTGATGATACATTTTTTGTACTCATCTTACCCTGAGCCAGACCAAGGGGTTGATTTTAGACACAGTCTGACTTGTGCTGCAGATCTTCTGTATACAAAGTGATATTTCTCTGTACAATGAGATTATAGGTCCCCTTGCATGTTCATCCATAATTCATAATACAAATTTATTATTGCAAAAAAATATAATTGGATAAAGGTCAGCACGGTGGCTCAGTGGTTAGCACTCCGGCTTCTGGAGCACTGGGTCCCAGGTTTGAATTTCGTCCAGGACACTATCTGCATGGAGTTTGCAGGTTCTCCCTATGTTTTTGTGGGTTTCCTGTTAATTGCATTCAAACATGCAGTTAGGTTAATTGGCTTAGACTTTCGATTGTGAGCCCCTTTGAGGGACAGCTAGTGACATGACCATGGACTTTGTACAGCTCTGCGTAATATGTTGTTAAGATATTCGCTCTAAACAAATTATCAACAATGCAGTCCCGAAATTTCTTTCTGCACAGCAAAATGACTAAGCTATCCCCATGTTCAACAACAAGGCATTCCAAGTACCCAGGGATCATATCATTTTCTAGTACAATTCATTCCTGCAAGAGAACCTGTAATATATAAGGAACCTTAACATTGCAGATAAGCAGTTATGATGTTCAAAAAACCTATAGGAATTTCTTTGTCATTGCCATACATATTCTTACATTAGTTCTCCTTTTCTTATCTTTAGATCTGGTTATTTCTGAGAAGTCTGAAGACATCCGGCTCACCAGGTAAGCAAAATGTTGAGCTGCAGTTATGAGTAACTGCTCCTTGTATTGTGTGAGCCCTATTTCCAAGTCAAGCAATGACGACACACTTGCCCTCACTGAGAACGTTGTTCAGTAATGAGAACCCCTTCGTACTCAAATATTCTGAGCTTGACTAATCTTGGGCTACATACACATATGCAATAAATTCTAACGACTGCACAATGCATGAACAAGTGCTATACAATACAGTATTTGGATACAATCCAAATACACAACACCCGTAATCGCTGTTGATAGCGGTTCCATTTGCTGGTGGGCTTTTGATTGCTGCAGGGCAGTTTTGGGACTTCCATTCATCTGTCTTTAGTATATCTTACCAAAAAATCTTTTGTTTTTTTTTTCCTATTCAGTAAATGGTTACGGACGCATGCAGAATGTCATTTCAACCAGATTTAAATGATTTGACACCATAGATTTGGCTGTGATGGAGAAGAGGATCATCTGGATGCCTTGCCATTGGTGAATTCAGTGTCCTGGCTATAATTCTAACATTTGTGGTTCAATACTTTGAAATCCAAAGTACCTACAGATAGTGGTAAGCCTGCTACACCCGCAGGTCATCAAGAATTTCAAGTCCTGCATTTGGCAGCTGGTATTGTTCTTATCGCTTTGTTTTAAGGGCCATTAATATTTTGGCGCAGCCTTTGTGTTAAAGCAGCACAGGTGTTTTTAATGGGTTGCTGGTCCATAACAGCACAAGGAAAAAGACTTGCAATTCAGCCCTTACACTTCCAATGCAGTGTGCCCAAATGCACTATGGTGACAACTAATGTTGTTCGTTAAATGCTTTGTGATACCTTGACCTGTTATGTATATGGAAAATTTAAAATGAATCTTGTAAATTTGTGTATTTTGTGAAAATAAAGAACATGCTATTTTCTAATGCAAAGGTTTTTCTGTGTAAAACACACAAAAAAAACACTCGCACAAACCCACGGAGATCAACCAAAACATTAAAGCCTCTGACATTATTATTAATAAACAAGATTGATATCGGGCCGACATATTACACAGCGCTGTACATTAAATAGGGGTTGCAGATGACAGATACAAACAATGACACAGGAGGAGGAGAGGACCCTGCCCAGAAGAGCTTACAATCTAGGAGACATGAGCAGTGAATAACAGATTATCTGGTTACAATAGTTTCTATCAAGTGGTGTCATATATATGGCAAGAAGTGATATGTTCTGCAGGAAAAATGGGAATTGTAGGGAGCTACTAATGACTGCCTCACTCATAACCTCGTCACATGAACATCTCCAAGACTTTTCTAGAGCTTCCCCAACTCTCTGGAATGGTCTTCCTCGTCCTATTTAGCTTGCTCCTACTTTCTGCTAAAAGAGCCCTTAAAATCAATCTTTTCATACTAACCTACCCGTCTTTTTTGTCTCTTAAAACCCTCACTACTTCCCACCATATTCCGTATCTTCCCCCATCTTAGATTGTAAGCTCTTTGGGGCAGGGTCCTCTCCTCCTCCTGCGTCACTGCTGTTGTTTGCAACCCCCTATTCAATGTACAGCACTACATAATATATTGGTGCTATATAAATGCTGTTTATTATCAATAATAACAAAGTAGGTAGCCGCTTCAGTATTCTAGCCAGAATGCTTTATGAAGCTGGGTTAAATAACGCTCATCAATGCGAAGCATTCAATAGTAAAGTATGCTGGGCCAAAAGTTTCCATTACCAGCACCTGCTCATTTAAGAGCACTCAAAACAAAAATTTTTTCAGCCTCACCTACCCATCTTCTTCTGTCTCCTAAACCCTCACTACTCACCCACAATTCTATATCCCCCTCGCATTGTGTGATACTTCCCCCACCTCCTAGATTGTAAGCTCTGCAGGGCAGGGTTCTCTCCTCCTGTGTCACTGTCTGTCATTTGCAACCTCTAATGTACAACGCTGCATAATATGTTGGCGCTATATAACTCCTGTTTATTAATAATAGGTCAGAGCTTGTCAAACATGTCAGGGCTTGTGTGGTGTCCATGATATGCAGTGATTAATACTAAGGACAAGGGGAAGCAGGAGTATGGGCACCTAAAGCTGATTTGATCTCAGAGCAGAGCTACTGCATTATAATTTGCTGAAACTTATAATGCCACCTGTAAGAGGAATGTGTGCGTACACACCATGCATTGCAACTTGCTGCAGATCAATCGGATAACCATCCTCTCCATCTCCAAAATCTGCATACAATGAGCATGTAAGCCATAGAACTGAATCATTTAGCAATACAAAACAGTGGCTTACTTTAAGGAATGCAGTTTCTTTTAGATCATGTGGATAACAGGTGTGTGCATAGGAATATGATAGCAACAGAATGCACTAGTGGAAGAAGGCAGGTTGGGGGAGAGAGAATATTATAAAGGATTTACTGCTAATGTCATTGTGCAATATAGCACAGGACATTTTATGAGGTCTTAGGGAGTCCATGCCTTAACAGGTCAGAGCTGTTTTTGAGGCATTATAAGAACGTACAAAATATCAGGCTAATACTTAAAATGTTGTTAGTGATCAGTATAATATACACTACAACTCTTAAATAAATTATGTAGATGCAATTCCTGATTTCTCCACCAGATGGCAACATGTTTTCATTTTTCTTTTCTCATTTATGAAATTTAAAAAACTCTCCTGCAAAGTCCTAAATATTCCTAATGCTTCAAAAAATGCTGGCAAAAAGTTTAGGCAAAATTAAGGATTCCTCTATACTCTTTTTTCCTTATTACTTGAATTTGCAGAGCTCTAAAACTTTAACATGAAACTGCAGCCAATATGTTTTCTAATATTGGGTAGAATGGGAAAGGTGTAAAACCCTTGTCAGGTTTTTATTGCAATATCTGAGCCCATTGGAGGTATTTGCTCTCTCTTTCATTTGGAACCCATATTTATTGTACAATGCTGCATAATATGATGCTGCTATATAAATACAGTTTATTACATTTTTGGTTTAATATATTTTTAGTTTAGAATAATAATGTAAAAAAATATATAGTTATTAAAATAATATGATAGACTGACGATTATATCCTAATAATGACAAGTGCCTGAAAGTAAAAGAAAATTAACGTTTAAGGCTTGCACAAATTCTTGATTTTACTGCCAAAGAAAAACAGTTGTGATCATCTTGGGTAAAATTTTAGCATCCTTGCAAGTTTCCCATAATGTTGTTTAGCAATCCACAGGGGCAATAAGCAAGTGACTGCTAACCAGGACTACCATAGTCCCTACAATAGGAAGCTTCCGGCTCTTCCTCTCCTCTGCATTAAACTGCTCAGTAGCTGCACAGTGCTTCTTCCTAAAATTGTCCCCCCCCCCCCCCCCCCCCCCCAAAAAAAAAGTCAGTCTTCTATCTCCTAAACCCTCACTATTTCCCACCATTCAATATCCCCCCTCCTATTGTGATACTTCCCCCACCTCCTAGATTGTAAGCTCTTCTGGGCAGGGTCCTCTCCTCCTCCTGTGTCACTGTCTGTATCTGTCTGTTATTTGCAACCCCTATTTAATGTACAGCGCTCCCTAATATGTTGGCACTATATAAATCCTGTTTATTATTATTAATAATAATAATAATAATGGTTTCAAATGACATTAAGCATCTGATTAAATGCTTAAAATGTTTTCAACTTTACAGAAATTCTTTAACTCCTTCAGCATGTTTATTTTTATCTCTCGGTTTCTTAAATTATTCTACACTATCGCAGCGTTCAAATGAAACAAAAATAGGAATTTACCTAATATAAATTTTTTAAAAAGTGAATGTGTCCCCTTAAGGATACAGCGGAGGAAGTCATTAAATCGGCGTGTCGTGTGAATGTGCACAGAATCCTTGGCTCGGTCTTCCAAGTTGTGGGTCATGTGACTTCCTAATTCCAGAAACAGATCTTCACAATTAGGCTTTTTATGACCTGGAATGTGTCAGATGGGGCTCAGTTGTCGGAAATATGAAAGCAGGATGCTCTGGGCCTGAGTTTTGGTTAAACAAGCTGTGTTGATCCAAGGATTTTATGGGGAGGACGGTTCCAATGTCTGTTTGCAGTGTTCATATTAACAGGTCAATGCAAATATCGGCTCGGTGAAGGTGAAGGATTATGGGAGCGAGGTCAGCCGGCTTGTACATAGATCTTGACTGGCCCTCTTTGGGGTCAAATTCCTCCGTTCCCCCTCCTTCTTTGTCCATCGTCCCTTTTTTTGGAACCAGAAAGCCAGACATGTTATACTATACTAAACCTATATCCCCTTCCTATTATGTGCTACTCCCCCACCTCTTAGATTGTAAGCTCTTCGGGGCAGGGTCCTCTCCTCTTCCTGTGTCACTGTATCTGTCTGTCATTTGCAAACCTCTATTTAATGTACAGCGCTATGTTATATGTTGGCACTATATAAATCCTGTTTAACCTTTCATAGAACATTTTAAATTATTGCATTTCTTTGCTGCACAGGACACATTTTTCACTGCAATTCATTGAGGTTTATTACAATATCATTTGTACTGTAACACATGTACAGCACTGCGTAATATGTTGGCGCTATATAAATCCTGTTTATTAATAATACCACATCAATGAATGTGGGCCTGCCTAATCAATTTACCACGTGTCATTACCAACATTTTTTTCATTTTGGTAGAGTAGGAAAGGGTTTAATCCATGATCAAATTTTTTGCTGTCTCTGTACCCATTAAGAAGATTCACCTTTTCTTTTTGTCCCAGTGACCCTTGTCTCCAGGACCACAAATAGCTCTCACATATTGAGCCTGATTTATTAAAGCTCTCCAAGCCTGGAGAGGATACTCTTTCATCAGTGAAGCTGGGTGATCCAGCAAACCTGGAATGGCTCAGGCACAGGATTCCAAACATTTGCTAGCAAAAATAGCAAATCCATTCCAGGTTTGCTGGATCACCCAGCTTTACAGATAAAGGTGTATCCTCTCCAGCCTTGGAGAGCTTTAATAAATCAGCCCCATTGACTTGTTACCATGATAGGAATAGGAATGTTTCAATGAGATTTTCAAAGGATATTCCCATACTTTGGAGAGATCTATTTTCAATTTTTGTTGTGTCTTAGGACAATGATGTGAAGAAAAATCTCCCCAATTGGACAAAATTGTTGATAGCGCTTCTCACTGATATAATAAAAGCTGCAGGAAGACAATGCATTGGACCAACAATTTATACCAAATATTAACCTAAAGTTTGTTCTCCACATGCATAAGGAACTTCTCCCTGAGGAGGTAGCGTCAAATCCGTTAATGTTTACTTGTTGGTTGGTTTGGCACAAGGTTAGGGGAAAACACCTTTTGGAATTTCATTTTTTGCCGTATTGGGGTAATTGGGATCTTCCACACTTATCACATTTCTCTTTATTACAAAAATGGCCAACTTTTTATACTTAAACAATTAAATCTTTGGTGGATGTCCCTACAAAGCGGCCTCTTCAGTATGAAGCTGCGGTAGATTTCCCTTTTTGAGATCAGCGCTATTTGTTTTTATGCAGCTACAATCATATACGTCAAGGGTACTAAGGTCCCTTTCAGCTAAGGACTGGAAGAACCCTTTGGACAGTTTGTTGTTAAAATGTAATCCCCCTAGAAAGGCTATCACCGAAAATTACAAGACAATTACATTAGCTCTGGACTATTCTACTAAAACAACAGGCTTGGTCAAGAGGTCTAATTACTTTCCCAATAAAACAGCTACTGATATCTTGACAGCATTTTCGAGGGCATTGTTTGCTCTCCCTTCAGCGATGTATAGGGAAACGACACTTAGAATTTACCATGGGGTGAATATTCCCCCATACCTTGCATACCAGACTTCTGATTGTTCTAAATGTCTCACCCTCGGCCAGATTTGTACCATACCTTTTGGAATCGCTGGAAGATTAAAAGATTCTGGCAAGAGGTGGCCCACTATGCTACTACTTTCTTAATTAAGATGGCATGGGCCATCCTAGGTACATTTAATTTATAAGGGGCAAGGATTACTAAAGGTGGACGGAATTTGTTAGATATTCTTTCCTTGGTGGCCAAGAAAACGATATTACATAAATGGTTAGACTCACACCCCCCAACCATCAGGCTTTTTAAGGAGAAATTGGAACATGTTTTTTTGGATTGGCTTGGATAGAAGCGTCCTTAGATAAGAAAAACAAGGTTAGAAGTTTTATCAACACATGGGAATCCTATATATAGACTCGGTCTTGCTCAATAAAAGGTCACATTGTGAATACTTTTCAACATACTGAATGGTATACTCAGACAATCCGCGATAATGATCCTCCTGTTGTTATAGATGCTGTTTAAATTGGAATTGCCTATCATTGTTTTGTTTGAATTTGACTGTTTGCCTGAGTTTTTTCTTTGTTATAACCTTGAACGTGGTTTTGTTGTTTTTGTTATTGTTTTTTATTGAAACATCTTTTAATAAAAAAATGATTTAAAAAGCTGCAGGAAATCAGATAGAGCCTGACTCATTCCCTGGCTGGAGGATGTCCAGCATCACCTTTTATTATTATTAATATTAATATTATTAATAATAATAAACTGTATTTATATAGCACCAACATATTATGCAGTGATGTACATTAAATAGGGGTTGCAAATGACAGACAGATACAGACAGTGACACGGGAGGAGAGTACCTTGCCCCGAAGAGCTTACAATCTAGGAGGTAGGGGAAGTATCACACAATAAGAGGGGGATGGGAGTGATGGGAAGTAGTGAGGGTTTAGGAAAAAGAAGAAGATAGGCAGACAATGACACATGAGGAGGAGAGGACTCTGCCCCAAAGAGCTTACAATCTGAGAGACTAGCCCTTTTCTGCCCAGTTTAAAACAGAATTATCACCAAAAAAAAAAACTTACCTTTACAGGTGAAAAGCTATCAATCCCGTTGGGCACAGGGCACCGCTATCTTCTTCCAAGTTCTTCTTCCATCTTATACAGTGCAGAGCGAGATCGGAGGATGTGCTCTGGAAATTGTGCAAACAATAGTCTGTCATCTGCAGAAGGAGCATTTATTGGGATATAAAAAAAAAAAATTGCCGATTTCACACATGCGCAATGAACTCTGCACTCTTCTTTCCAATCTACGTCACACGATCTTGCACCTGCCCAGTGAAAGATCCGGTTATGTAAGAAGAAGGGCAAAGAAGATTGTAGGGTCCGGCGCGTCTTCGGATACCGAGACCCGGGGAACCATGGATCTTCGAAAGTAAAGGTGAATGAGTCTTTTTTCACAATTTACTTCCACTTTAAGGTATGCAATGAGTTTAAAAATATTTTATGTATTTCATTAGCATATTAAGTTATAGATAGTAAGTCAAGTTGAAAAAAGACATAAGTCCATCAAGTTCAACCACTAGGTAAATAAACATATCCCAGATATAAAACCCTATAAGACATAGTTGGTTCAGAAGAAGGCAAAAAAATAAACCCTGGTACAATTTGCTCCAATAGGGGAAGAAAATTCCTTCCTGATCCCATGAGGCAATCAGATGTTCCCTGGATCAGCAGTCTCTGTTATCTTTAGTTTAAAACTTTATACCCAGTTACTTCTAGAAAATCACCCAGCTTTTATTAAAGCAATCTATAGAAAGTAAGGACAGAACAGGAAAGTAAAACTTAAACAATTTAAACTTCATCATTAAACAAAGCCATGCTGATAATGCCTCATCCTACAGTGTAAATGGAGCAGATTTATGTTCTGGTTCATTATAACCGATCCACACTAACGTTTGGCCAAAATCATGAATTTTACGCCTCTGCAATAGAAAGGAATATCATTTTGTTCAGTGACCTTGGCTTGACGCAGTGCTCGCCCCACTGGAGCTACATATCTCCAAAGTATCCTTTTAACTCTGTCCAGAATAAACAATGTTGAGATAAAAGCCCGGATCTGTCTTGACATGTTCCACAAATCAGCCGCCTGTGCAATAACAGCATGTAAAATTCACCATATTGTCATTATACGGCTATGCTGGTGGGTGAATGATGCTTGCCAAAATTTTATACAGCCAATAGCGGTCCCTATAGTACAGGAAGTCTGCGCCATTAAAGCCAAGGTTTTCTTGATTTTATATTTTGGCTACATTTTACAATTGCCTTTTTTATTGTTTTATGAATTCTACTTTATAGCTAAACTTCAGTCAAAAGGTTTTAGATAGAGTGTGGTTGACTTAAATTGAATTAAACCCTGACATTAAAAAATGGCAACCAGGCCGGACCTTTATAGCATAAAGGACAGGTGATATCAATTCTGCAATAAAATACCATTACTTGCCTGATTGCAATTAAATGAACTCACCTGTCCTCGATCCAGCACGCACCCCGCCATATTCACCCGATCTTCTTCCTTTAGTCAGGTCTTCAGCCCTCTTGATTGGCCAGGTACGGATGATGTGGGAGCTGATTCAGCCCCCCAATGCCATGGCATGCTGGTGTACCCAGCAGATTCCCAGCATTGTATGCAGAGCTGCATATGTCTATCTCAGTGTTTTAAGGTAAGTTAGTTTTATTGCAGCAAAGACATCTGTCCATTTTGCAACAATGAACCTGCCTGATTTGCAAAACTATAAATCCACTTTAAATATTTATATTGCATCTACAGGGTAAGCCTTTGGGGAGACTTTCCCTCACTTCCTGTTTTTGTAAAGCCCGTACAGGAAATAGGGGTTAAGATCATCACTAGTCCAGGAAGCCATGGACAGCAAAATAGTCAAAACGCAAACCCTTCCTCGCTTCTCATATGTGTTTTCTGTGCACCCAATAATTGCTTCTGCTTGATCAAACAAATTTATTTGCATGTTAGGGAAATGTTGTAATGGCTATCAGTATTTATTGTAATGCCAACATAATATGCAGCGCTGTACAAAGTCCATAGTCATGTCACTGGCTATCTCTCAAGACGGCTGACAATCTAATGTCCCTATCTTATTTCATGAATAAAGTCTAGGGTCAATCTTGGGGGGAAGCCAATAAACCTAACTGCATGTTTTATGGGAGGAAACCCACACAAACATGGGGAAAACCTACAAACTCCATGCAGATAGTGTCCTGGCTGAGATTCAAACCTGGGACCCAGCGCTGCAAAGGCCAGAGTGCTAACCACTGATCCACCGTGTTATATATATACAGTGATAGCCAAATATTGGCATCCTTGCATTTACGTCATAAAATGCACCTCCCAGAAATTGTTGCAATTACAAATGCTTTGGTATTGTCATGTGTATTTCTTTTGTTGGCACTGGAAGAACAAAAAATCTACGATATTCCACACAAAACGTCAAAAATGTCCTGGACAAAACTAATGGCACCCTCAACCCAATACTTGGTAGCACAGCCTTTAGAAGAAATAACTGATTCGCTTTCTGTGACAATCAATCTCTCTATTGGAATTTTGGACCGCTCTTCTTTTGCCGGTTGCTCCAAGTCTTTCGGATTTGGTGGTCTGTGTGTAACACATTGAGCATGGACAAAATGATAGAAAAGCACGGACAATCCCAAGGCTACAAGTCCATCTCCAGAAATCTTAATGTGTCCACTGTGTGCAACTTTGTAAAGAAGTTTACAGCCCATGGCCCTGTAGCTAATCTCTCTGGAAAGAAAAAGATTGATGATATGTTACAAAGAATTCTGCTGTGTTTTGGAACTGCTAACCAATGAATACCGATCAGTGAATTGATCTGAACAGTTGTTCAGACTCGGCAGAGGAGCTGCTTGGTTATAGTAAATTATAGATTTAAGGAAATTCTGTGGGCTCCATTTATAAAACAGGGAATCTGACATTCTCTCAAACATTCCCTGGTGAAATTCAATTACTGCCATTGACTTGGAAGATTTCCACCAGGAAAAGTTTAAGGGAATGTCAAACTCCCTGTTTTTTAAATAGATCCCTTTATGGCAGGGGTGTAAACTGCCTGTTTTTAAATAGATCCCTTTATGGTAGGGGTGTCAAACTCAGGCCCAAGGGCCAAATTCTGCTCCCCAAAGTAACTCTAAATATAAATTGCAGCTGGCCCGCCTTGCATTGAAAAAGTCCCGCTACTACAATTCCCGGAATCACTCGCGCCTATAGACCAGCGGCCTCTCTGCCTATGCGTAGCCCCGTTTGGACTGTTTTATAGACACACGGAATTGTAGTAGCGGTGCTAATTCTCTATTAAAGGTTTGTTCCAGATTGAACGTTAAGCAAAACTTTTTTGTTTCCATATGAAAATGTTATATATCTAATGAGAAGGAAAAACGTCCACAATTTTTTCAATAAACTTCAAGTTTGGCCCGCGACTTTGTCTAGGTTTTTAATTTTGGCCCTCTGTGTATTTGAGTTTGACACCCCTGCTTTATGGCGTTTTAATGATTGTTTAAAAGCAAAGACTGTATACAGTTAAAAAAATAAATCCAATTTATTTCCCCTTTACAACCTCAAGGTGTGATTGCGTTCCCTTATTGCGACATTTAATTTCGGTTCTGTGATTGAAGGTTTCCTCCATTTGTGTCCTAAATAAATGTTGAATCAAACATTGATATGACAAAAACTCTGTTTAATGTCTTCACAATGAGCACACACACATGTCTTCCAGAGAAACAGAGGGTGCCCAGCGCTCAGATTCCATACAAAACACAAACTATTCCATTGTAACTTTTTTTCCACATTCTGTAAAATTTTACTCTATTTTATTTGTTCTTGGGTAAAACAGAACCGCAAAAAAATAACAACATTCCAGCAACGAGAACAATATAATTTTTAGCACATGTTTCCGAAGTCTTATTATTTCTTTCTCCAATGCCGTATTTGCATTTTTCTCTGTAGAAGCTGAGCGTTGTTTTGTCTTTGTAATGCAGATTACATTTATGTTTATTGGCAATTCCTAGCCAGATGTTTTTAGGATTATTTGGCAGACTGGAGAACCTACGGAGGCTCTTGGGTGCTCCTTTGAGATCGGCAAGTTTTTTCCCCAATCTATGTCACCCGATCTCGTGCCTGCACAGTGCTAGATTGGGTGATGTAGGAAGAAGAATCCAGAAGAAGAGAGGAGAAGATGTCGGCGCTGGCCCTGGGCCGAGCCGAAGATGGATACGGGACGATGCGGGACCCAATGGAAAAAACCTCCCGACGGATAGACTGATCTGCGGGATTGAAGGTAAGTGTGATTTTATTGTTTTGGGTTTACTTCTGCTTTAAACAGGAACCTCTGATCCCTCCATAGTTGTTTTCGTTTTGATCCTGCGCCATCCTGGAATCCACTTTAAGCCCGGTGTGAGGGAAGCGCCAGGCGCTGCCACCTTTGTACTTTTGTTTTTCTTCTTCTGGCTACGTCACCCGATCTTGCACTGCGCAGGTATGAGATCGGGTGACTTAGCCTGCTGTAAAAAAAGGGTGCCGATCCCACTTCACATGCGTGAGATACCCCTCCTGGGATGTACGTGGGTATCCCAGGAGACTCTGCACCTCCATTCTGTCTTTAATGCCGTGGCAGTAAAGACAGAAGGGGTGGGGCTTCATCTTTTTTTGTTAAAGACAGAATGGAAGTGCAGAGCCTCCTGGGATACCCACCCATCCCAGGAGGCTTCTGAATGCTCCTTTTGCGCATGCCGATCTCATGCCTATCTTTGCGCAAGCGTATCTCACGCATGTGAATGAAATCGGCACCTTTTTTTACAGAAGGCAAAGTCACCCGATCTCATACCTGCGCAGTGCAAGATCGGGTGACGTAGCCAGAAGAAGAAAGAAAAAGTACAAAGATGGCAGCGCCCGGCGCTTCCCCCACACCGGTTCCAAAGTGGATTCCAGGATGGCGCAGGATCAAAACGAAAACAAGTATGGAGGGATCTGAGGTTCCTGTTTAAATCGGAAGTAAACCCAAAACAATAAAATTTACACTTACCTTCAATCCCGCAGATCAGTCTATCTGTCGGGAGGTTTTTTCCATTGGGTCCCACGTCGTTCCGGTATCCGTCTTCAGCTCGGCGCAGAGGGAGCGCCGACACCTTCTCCTCTTTTCTTCCGGGTTCTTCTTCCTTTATCACCAGTAACAACATGGCAGTAAGGATAGAAGGGGGGGGGGTCATCTTTTTTATTAAGGGGTTGTGTCCCCTTTTATGTAAACATTTTGGTGATAGGTCCACTTTCTCCCCATTCTGTTGTGCGTGCCGCCTTCTTTTTTGCCTTGTTCCAATCTTTGACCATCTTGATTGGCTGTGTGGGGTTGCCCGTGCTGGGTTAAATTTGACGGTAAGTTGACGGAAGCAATAAGTGGCATGAGAATGCTTATTGCAGAAGGGACATTGCCTGTTCATTTCTGCATTAAAACTCTGCCTGATCCCTATATTTTTAACATTAGTTCCACTTTAAATACACTCACCTGTTCCTTTTCTATTTGTGGGTACCGCCATCTTGTTTTTCTCCCCTTTCGGCTTCCAGATCCTCGCCCCGATTGGCCAGGCATAAATGATGTAACTCTTGCACGCATATAGGGATACCCAGCTAGCTCATGTTTTTTTAGAGATGTTGATGGGCTCACAATACTTTAAATTGCTGCAAATATATATATATATATATATATATATTTTTTTTTTTTTTTGGGGGGGGGGGGGGGGCATATAGATGTATATAATTCAAGGCAATTACTTGCCTTTAAATCTTGATGTATAATTTAACACAACAGGTTCCCTTTAAATCCACAACATCCAATAAAGTATTATAAAATAAACTCGCTCTTGTAAATTTACCAAAAAACGGATTAAGAATTCAATTCTCTGAACCTTCCCAGGAACAATAGGGGGATTCATTTTTGCCATAGTTTCCTTCAATGCATAAATACATAAAGAGATAAATAGTTTGGCGAACGGCCCAGCTGCGTTTTGTCTCATTTATTTTTTCATAATGGTATTTTGTACGAGAACCAACTATTTTTAGAAAGAGCTGAAAATCTTTCAGTTTAGCACAAAAAAAAAAGAAAGCAAAACAAATGCTTAATCTGCATTATGATATACAGAATGCTAATCCAAAAATAGGGAATGTATTATTTGGAAAGAGTAAAAATGCATTCCAGCTCCAGATGAAAATTCATTTTAAAGGAGGATGATGGGAGTTATCTATTGTCTGTGAGCAGGTCAATAGGAGCCTGTAGGGGGACTACAGATCCCAGCATTCAGTATCAGCCTATTTAAAATGAACCTATGACAGTTACTTTGTTAAAAAGAAAGGTGAAACTAGGATACAATGCATACATGTGATTTTATACATATATGATGTATGAGTTCACCTACTCATGCCATGATAGGTACAAATTGATCAGGCTGGGGAATTATGTGGGGTCTGTCTGATTTGCTGCAGTTTCAGTTGCATGTTGTGAGAGTCTCAAAGTGTGCAGAGAAATCAGAGTAAGTCATTCAGTCCAGGAGGAGAGCTGGACCAACTATGTAAAGGTAAGGCTAGAGGGAAGATTTTATTAGGGGAGGCTGGAGGGCAGATTCAATAAAGGGTAAACTGGAGGGCAAATCTGATAAAGGGAAGGCTGGAGGGCAGATTTGATCAAAGGTAAGCTGGAGGGCAGATTTAATGAAAGAGAGATCTGGAAAAAGGAGTTAAGGAAGGGACATTTAATGAAAGGGAGGCAGACCTAATGTAGTGAAAAATGGAGGACAGATTGAAGGAAAGGAGGACTGGAGGGCAGAATAAATGAAAAGGAAGGCAGATTTAGTTAAGGGAGATCTGGAAAGATTTATTAAAGGGGAGCAGGAGGGCAGATATAATGAAAGGAAGCTAGAAAACTGAATGAATGAATGAATAGTAGACTGCAGGGCAAATATAATGAAGGGAAACTGGAGGATAGACTCACTAAAGAAAGGACTGGAGGGCAGATTTAATGAAAGGAGATCTGGAAAAGATTTAATGAAGGGGAAGCTGTAGGGCAGATTTAATGAAGGGAAGACTGGAGGACAGACTCAATGAAGAAAAGACTAGAGGGCAGATTTATGAAAGGGGAGCTGAAGGGCAAATTTAATTAAGGGGAAGCTGTAGGGCAGATTGAATAAAGATAGGACTGGAGGGCAGATTTAAGGAATGGAAAACTTTAAAGCAGATTTAATGAAGGCGAGGCTGATTTATTTAAGGGGCAGATGAAGAACAGACTGAATAAAGATAGGCCTGGAAGGCAGATCTGGAAAGTTAAACAGGAGGCTGGAGGGCAGATCTGGAAAGTAGATTTAATGAAGGGGGTAGAGGGCAAAGCTAAGGAAGGGGAGGCTGGAGGGCAGATTTAATGAAGGGAGATCTGGAAAGCAGATTTATTAAAGGGGAAGCTGGAGAGCAGATTTAATGAAGAGAAGACTAAAGGGCAGATTTAATGAAGGGGGAGGTAGAGGGCAGATTTAATGAGACATAGGCTGAAGGGTAGATTTAACTTTTATTCTCGGGGTTAGATTTTTTTGATGGGCAGTTAGTGCTGAATGTTAAATCCAAATTGGAAATCTGCATTTCTATATAAAACATTCCATAACACATAATGGTTTTCCAACAATATTTCATTTCTCTGTTATAATATAACATTTCTTTATATGAATATTATATGACCGGCGTGCATTTTAATTGAGCAGCCGTTGGGTTTGTTCAGCGCCGAGTGTCACCAGAAACTGACAACTCCAATCCTTTTTATTTCTCATCATCCGCGAACGTCTCGGAAACATAAACTTTTATTCCCCCCATTGCATAAAGCGAATTCTCTGCAGACTGACTGCGATTCAAATGCGATACCTGGTCTGCATTTCATTAATTACCGACTTTGTTTGATGGCGTCATTAGCGCTGTCACTTCGGCCTGTCACGTACAGGGAAAACACTCCCCAGTTTCAGCGCCGTGCATTGTTCTCTGTCGTTTTCTGTCTATCACAATCATCTCGCCAGCTAAAATAAAAACATACACTGCAAAAAAGTAAAAAAAAAATAACTTGAGTTCCGTTTCCATGACAGTAGAGGATAAAAAAATTGCAGAAAGCCTGGAACCGTTGTGGGCCTCCTGGGTGTGCGGTTAATGGAGAAAGATTGTATATTGTGCTTCACGTTAAATGAAATCGGTCTGTGTTACATTCTCGCTCCAGTTAGGACCGTGTTATGTTTTTTGTTTTTTATTGGCTTTTTGTTTTAAAGGAAACTCCAGACTATAGATTCATAGATACTGTATATGTGTTACTGTGAATTGCTGTAACTTGGAACCTGAGATATACAAAAAAATGAAAACTTCAAGCTTAACTAAACATAAAATTAAACAAGGCAAACTCTAACAGCAATCAAGTTCTTAAGTGAATACAAAAAGCCTATAGAAGCAATGTAGTTGACAGAATATTTGTTTCATGAGCCAAATGTGTTTGCACACTGCACTACAGATATTTTCTCTGAATTCAGCCAATGGGAGAGTCACTTTGTGACCATGTGACACCCAAAGTAGATCCCAGGCTACAATTCCCAGCATTTCACGGCAGTACAGTGGAAACCCTGAGAGCATGAGGAACTGGAAGTAGGTAGTAAGAAATTGTAGGACCTCCATTTGGTAATGTAAAACTAACAGGCAGGAAGGGTCCTGGTTGTGTGAGTAGGTGCACAGCTACAGCCAATCACAGCTACACAATAGAGGGTTTCTGAGTTTGTAAAGTTTGCCTCCAAAGGTAATACTTATACAGTTAGTAAAGTCCCACTTTGAACATTTGGGATTCAGATAGATGGTTATTGCATAAAGCTACAGGCAATGTCCCTTCTACGTTTACTGTTCCTGCCTAATTGCTACCCAGCTGTCAGATTTTGCTAAGCTGCACATGAGCCGCATGCACCATCCCATCTTCCCTTGCGCATGCTAGGATATAAGGAACTCCCACACGCCTGCGCATGAGTTATGTCATCCCGGCCCAGCCAATCAACATGGCTAAAGATCATCTCTAGGAAGAAATGAAGAAGGAAGATGACGTAAATCAGCACCAGCTGAACACCATTGGACTGGACCGGCTTCCTGATAATGACAACGGATAATGGATTGCGCCTGAGCAATGTCAGCCTGCCTTGTCTCCAGAGCAGAGGTGCATGTGGCTGCCTGACAAAGCAGGAGGACAGTTGGAGGGTTGGGAGTTACATCCCTTTTTAAATTCACATGTCCAGTAGATGTTAGACTATGTATACACGTGCAATGGTTCTCTTCTGATAATCGGCTCAGGGCTGATATCGATTCTGGGGTGTGTACAGTGCTTTCTCCCCTTCACTGGCATTATGATCATTCGTCATCAGTCTTCTGTGGATCTGACGGTCATTGGGACAATGGACGACAAACAATCAAAATGCAAGAGAAGGGGGAGGGCACAACAGGGTGCTGCTCCGTCGTTCTCCCCTCCCTTCTGCATAGAGCAGAATGGTGCTGAATGTACAGCACTAGTTTATGCATCATGAAGATCCTTTCCAACAGCAATTATTGCAAATGTGTACTTAGCATTAGACTGAAAGAGGGAGCGGCAGCATTCTGAGCCAATCAGACACTGCTGCTTGCACATGTACTGATAGGGAACATGCTGTGGGGCCAATTGACACCAACAGCATTGCTCAATGCAATCCCAAGACACGAGGCTGGCAGGGTATTTATGTAAGGAGGGTCTAATGAAAAAATTGTTTCCAATGCTCAGTGCATTTAATATTCATTAGGTGTGCATCAGTCCTGACATATAAAGAGAGGATGGAGATGATCTCATCAGTCTCCTGCAGCTCCTTCATCGTCCAATCGCAGGCTTTGGATGCAGTGGTGTCCAAGCTGTACTGCTGAACTGCGGGATAGAAATGTTAGGAGTCCAACCTGGCTCTCCTGCAAGGCAGAACTGTACAAATCTCAGGACAGGCTGCACACAGTTGCATTTTATATTCTGTGAATTCTGTTCTCAGAAACAAATCCTAATATTAGGTCAAAAATACCAAGCAACTCTTTTAATGGAGAATCTGGGGATCTAGTTCCATGGCCAAGGAAACTTAAAGAGCATGGTGGTGTGGCAGCTGCAGCAATCAGAATATTTATTACACATGCGGTTGATTTATTGATGATTGGTTGCTCTGGGGTTGTGCACCTTGCACCTCACCTACCTGCTCCGTGCATTCTGATATTAGCTAATAAATACAGAACATTTTTTTCCTTTATTCTTGGGCTTCAAGCCACCAGTCATGAGACTGGCATGAGTTTTTGAATGGGAAAGAAGGAAATAATTTGTCTGTGCCCTGCGGCACATAACGTCTTGCTCATCAGACACACCCTGTCAGCTAGACAGAGCTGTGCAAATTGTCTCACACACAGAGACGGTCACAGAAGTTCTTCATGTTCAAAGCAAGCGGCGGCCGCCAAACATGACAATTGTGCATTAAATGTGTAAAAAAAATTTGGATAGAGAAAGGGACTGGGGGGGGGGGGGGGTTATAACTTCTGCCAGGTTTTTATTGCTTTATGCTGGGGAGATTATTAATATTGTTATTATAATTATTATTATTATTATATAATAAACAGTATTTATATGACGCCAACAAATTACGCAGCGCTGTACAATAAATAGGGGTTGCAAATGATAGACAGTGACACAGGAGGAGCGGACCCTGCCCCAAAGAGCTTACAATCTAAGAGGTGGGGAAGCAGCGTTATCCTTCTTGTGTTGTTGATCTTTTTTATGTGATGGGAACCTAAGATGTAACAGTTGTCACCAAAGCAATAGGTGTGGAGTAATTTTCCAATGGGGACACCAAATCCAGTGATTACTGTTTTAAATTACGTTTGCAGGGGCTCCCCCTCTCTTTTTTTGTCTTCAGCTTTTTTGCCCAGAGAATGATGTAAAAGCAAAGAAATTACCTTAAATTACCCTATTCCTCTTTTGCATGTAATTGGTCACCTGATGAATCTTCCACAACTCTTTGATCCCATCCTATATAATGCAGAATCAGCAGTCTGGTAGGTGAGAATGTTAAGGGCCCATCCATAGCTGAGAAGGTTACCACCTGCGGGGCCAGAAAGAAAGTTTATCCCCTGGGAAATGATCTGTTACCTTTGCAGTCAGGAGAGGAGATCCCCTGCAAGGGTAAATATTTGTTTTCCCTCAGGTTCAACTTTAACGCCCCTGACTTTGCATGGATCTCCTTTCACTTCCCGTTGTGTCTCCAGGGCAGGAAGTTAAGGTAAACCTGACAAATGGGACAAACAGACAGCAAAACATAAACTGAATGGGGGTTTAAGCCTTCCGTAATCTATCCAAAAATGAAAAGAAAAACATTGGCAGTGCATATACTCTAAGGACTCTATTTATAAAACAGGGAGTCAGACATTTCCTCAAGGGAATCTTCCAGGTCCATGTGTTTCAACGGCAGTAATTGATTCACATCAAGGATGTTAGAGGAAATGGGCCTGATTTAATAAAGCTCTCCAAGCCTGGAGAAGATACACTTTCATCAGTGAAGCTGGTTGATCCAGGAAACCTAGAATGGCTCTGGTCCAGGAAGGAAGACATTACCTAACAAATAGAAAATTACTTTTAAGAAATCTATTCCATGTTTTCTGGAACCAGTGAGTAATATATGATTAAATGCTGTATATACAGTGCTGTTCTGTTCCAGAGAGTGCAGGGGGGAGGATAAGCAAGCTGCACCCTGCTGTGCTCTCCTCTATAGAAATGCATAGCAGTCATTGCTGATCAGTTATTCAGGGATTGATGAACAACATCGGGGGGGGGGGGGGCACTGTTAGATTATCTGACGTGTATATAGCTTTGATGCTGCAGAACCATATGCAATATTAGCGGGCAAGTTTGCAGTATGAAAATCTTGGTAAATCCAGTGAATGAGATCTAAATGGGACACTGAAAAGTGATCTAATTGGGACAAGGGGAACTCAATAGATTTTTTGGGATCAGTGACCATTTTGAGCAACATTTGGACAGGTAAACTGGCCAAAGGGTTTGGAGCTGTATTTGGCTAGTGCAACTTCCCTTCTTCCCACCTTCTCCGGTCTGCTCATTGAACTTGAGCACCATTGCAATGCACATTAGTTGCTGTGAAATGTGGCAAATGTTTGTCCATCACAGGACTGAACTAAACACCCTTTTCAATGGCAAGTTTGGCTGCTTGCTAGCAGTAACAGAGCCTTCAGTTCTCCGCCTATCATAGAACTAACATTCCCAGCATGCCCTGTGGCATGGACAGGCTGCCATTTGCACACCAGCTGGGACATGACACCCATGTGTAACACAGACACAGCTGAACTGTACATTTTGGTACAGGTTCTTTGGGACTGAAAATTTGGCACATTGTATCCAAATGTTACTCCATAAAGAATCACAAAGACACAGACTGCAATAAATTTCCACCAGTTCCCTGTTTGTCAACCCGGGGTCCACAGAGCCCTATGGGACCTCAAGAGGATGCTGGGGGTTCCTTGAGCAATGAACAATTTGTGACACCAATGATCTTTTGACTATCTGTAAGGGTGACATTCTTCCCAATGGCCAGTAATGTAAGAGATATTCTTCTTTGACCACCACACTAATATACTACGAGCTGTGGATATATTATTATTATAGAAGGGGTTCCTTGAGGAGCTGAAGGTTATTTCAAGGGTTCCCTCATGTTAAAAAGGTCAAGAAAGGCTGGTGTAACTCTGACACCCATCAAATGCATAGAATGGTCCTGATTTAATAAAGCTTTGCAAGAATTATTATTATTATTAATATTATTAATAATAATAAACAGGATTAATATAGCGCCAACATATTACATAGCGCTGTACATTAAATAGGGGTTGCAAATGACAGATGAATACAGATAGTGATACAGGAGGAGAGGATGAAAATGAATAGATTTTTTTCAGGACTAAAAACAATAGCAGATGATTTTTAGGAAATTCCTAGCTTGCTGGGTCACCCAGGTTTAGTCCTGATAGTCTATCTTCTCCAGGCTTGGAAAGCTTAAATAAATTATTATTATTCTTAATATTAAACAGGATTTATATAGCGCCAACATATGATGCAGCGCTGTACATTAAACAGGGGTTGCAAATGACAGATGAATACAAACAGTGATACAGGTGGAGAGGACCCTGCCCGAAGAGCTAACAATCTAGTACTCAATGCATTTTTATTTTATAGCATAAACATCCTTTGCAGTGTTATAGTCACTAACTGTCCATCAGAGGTGCTCACAATTGAATGCAACTATCCCTAGGTAATGTACAGCGCTGCATAATATGTTGGCACTATATTAATCCTGCTTATTAATATTAATATTATTATATATATTATTATTATTATTATTATTAATAATAATAATAACTACCACAGACAAATTCCAATTAAGGAGAAAGCCAATAATCTACCAGAATGTTTTTGGGATGTGGGAGGATATCTATATAAACACAGGGAGAAAATACAAACTCCATGCATTGAGATTCATTCATAAAGTGAGTGTGCTAGCCACAGGGCTGGAATTGACTTAAAAAACATTACTGCAAAGTTTTTTTTCCCCTTGCAATGGTATTGTTGTGTAGAAGATTGATCGCATAGAATACTCAGCAACTCCTATCATCCACAGAGACAAGCCATTGGGGTTTATTGGCAGATTTTCCAATATTCCCCGACGGCAATAAACAAGACTACAGGAATAATTAGGATACATTGTATGGTGTGTGTGTTTTATATATATATACAGGTTAACAATCGAAAATCCAGCCATCGATAATCCGGATCCTTCAGTTTCCCGGATTTTTGAATGCCAACCTGTGTGTATATATTTATTCTAAGGTTTCGAATTAGGTTGAAGTTTGGAGCTAAGGATAAGTAATTTGAATGTGATAACTTAATATTTCAGGTGTGATGAATGCACTCCAAAAAAGTGGTAAAAGCTCCGGTGCCAACGAAATAGCAAATGTTCAGGGATGGATTATTTGTGCTGGAAATTCCTGCACCTAAATTTGCAGAACCAAAACTTCCTACGCCCAATGCAGGTGTGCCAATTCTAAAAAACGATCTAAAAAAAAGAATGTGTAACACTTCCCAAAGGTCCTGAATTTTTCAATTCCCACGTTTCCAAAATCAGCCTTATTTACTTATAAAATCTTCTAATAATCAGAATTTTTACATGTGTTATAAAGGTAATCTAATTGACCTTAAAATACCTGTATATGGTTTATAGGGCAATGTGAACACATCTGCTTTATTACTGCTGTTTTAGTAATGGTAAACGCTAATATTATGGTCTTAAAAAAAGGAAAACTGTATCTTTTATTTTTTCCAATGCCCAGAGACGTTTTCATTGGCTGCGGTTATATACTGTAATAGGTCTGCTGTCCCTCAGTGATATGACTGCAACATTGGAACAATAGGCCTGATTTATTAAAGCTCTGCAAGGCTGGAGAGGATACACTTTCATCAGTGAATCTGGGTGATCCAGAAAACATGGAATGGATTTCCTAAAAGTCATTTGTTAGCAAATGTTTTCAATCCTGGACCAGATCCATTCCAGGATTGCTGGATCACCCAGCTTCACTGATGAGAGTGTATCCTCTCCAGCCTTGGAGAGCTTTAGTAAATCAGGCCTATTGGAGCAAGTCACAAAGGGAGAGGCTGCAGCCAGGTGATTATCTGTGTCAGATATTTGTGAACAACAAAACTACACAAGTTGAAGGAGTTACATGATTGTGGCATCTCAAAGCAAGGAAGTAGATAAACCCTGGATGATGCCTGAACAAAAGTGGTGATGTTCATCTTATAAAAGGTTACTTTTATATATGACTTATTCTTTAAGTATTTGAAATATAAAATAAGTGCCTCCCCTCCTATTGTGTGCTACTTCCCCCACCTCCTAGATTGTAAGCTCTTCTGGGCAGGGTTCTCTCCTCCTCCTGTGTCGTATCTGTATCTGTCTGTCATTTGCAACCTCCTATTTAAAGTACAGTGTTACGTAATATGTTGGTGCTATATACATCCTGTTTATTAACCACCCGAGCGATAACCCCGACCTTGGTTCGGGTTTAAAATAATTACAATTATCGATAACCCCGAACTTTTATACAGTGAGAAAACAGTTTATCGATCACTTACGCGGTCCCGCTGCGATCATCTAGCGTCGTGTTCCAGCGTCGATCTCCAGCGTCGGGTGCCCTCTCCGGGAAGAAGAAGCCGGCCGGCCGGCGGAGAAGAAGAAGCCGGCCGGCTTCTTCTCCGTCCGTAGCGTGTACGTCGGCGCGTACAATGACGTCGGCGCGTGTGCGGGAAATTCAAATTGAAACTCATTCAAACACATTTTGTATTGGATTGAA
>NC_092865.1:7130928-7180352 GCF_032062135.1 Pyxicephalus adspersus
TGTCATTTGCAATCCCTATTTAATGTACAGCGCTGCGTAATATGTTGGCGCTATATAAATCCTGTTTATTAATAATAATAATAATAACAATAATAAATAATGTATCTGGTGATAAGCCTGATTTAAAGCAGAAAGTGTCACACTTTTCCTCCATAAACCTTACTTATTTATTCTCACCAATCCTGCCCATGTGACCAAATGCCAGGCACTGGTCATATGATCGCAGCCAAAGGGACTTGCAGACACGGCTATACAATCATGGGCTCTGTGTCCTCTTTGGTTTGCATTGTATGACCAATCCCCCAGCATTTGGTGTGACAAATATAACTGCAAGTTCTGGTGTGTAAGAATCCTGGGAAAAGGTCCGCATAATAGCATAAAACTTTAGCCTTGACTTATTCACATATTTACAATTCTGCCTGTGAAACATTAATGATTGGTAATAATTGTATAGTGCCATGGCATGCTCAGGGTGCAAGCTACACATCTGCAGGTATCAGTGATCGCAGTACTATTTAACTGTCTCTTGCACCACATGGGAACCATTATACCAAACTGTTGCAATTAATCATAAGTTATTCAGAATGCTCTCTGCATGGAGTTTGTATGTTCTCCTTAAATCCATGTGGATTTCATTACACATCCCAAGAATGTGCTAACAGGTTACTTGGATTTTCCTAAAAGCTGGCCTAAAAATATACTGGGGATAAAAGACTCTGAGCTCTAAAGCTATGTGCACATGTCAGACAAAAGTCGTTGCAAATGAAGGATCAGCGATAAAATGTTCAAAATGAACGACAATGCGCAACTGATGCACAAACCATGCGACGTGACTGTACGGACAGATGTGGTCTATGACAGATTGGGAAGTGATGTAGAAACAGAAATCATGTGCAGGAAATGACGTGATTTTGGTTAGGAACATGCATGTGTGATGTATGAATGTCCCGTCATCACTTCATTCATCACTTCATTCACCGTCACTCACGCATGCGTCCTAGAACGGCTGATTGTTCACCAACCGTACACATGCTAGATGTTAACAAATCATTGGATAAACAGATCTGTCAGGATGGTCATTCTTTTTAATGGAGAATCCTCATTCTTTGCTATTATTTGTCACCAGTTCCAACGATTAAAGAAGGAGTTGGCCATTTTCATGCATCATTCATTTTGAATAACAATTATTTGACGTGTATGAGGCTTTACTTAATGATGCTTAATGTTTGTCTCTAGATGTTAAAGTTTCCTGCAACATCAGAATGAACAAAAACTGTTATATGGAAAGGACAAGTGAGAGGTTCCCCGCAGCATCCCCCCCTATAAGAATGGTTGTCAGTGCTTGCCCAGCACGGCAAGTCTCAACAACATCAGGAGATCTAAAATGATCACAAGCAACAGATCTAGCATGCATATACGCTTCTAGTGACTACAGACTCATACGCCACGTCGGGACCCATGACATGTCTATGTACACTGCCATGTAAAATGTTGGCGCTATAAAAATACATGATAACTATATCAGGGTTTTAAATTAATTTAAATTGAAATTAATGGAGAGGACCTCTGCAAATAACCCAATAAATAACTGTAAACACTCTATATGTTGCTGCTTCTGTCCGTCACCACCTACTTTAGGTGAAACTTTATGTGCGTCAAATCTCAGATATCCCTGTTATGTTCCTGAAGAAGCGGAATCTATCCGTGAAACACGTCGAAAGGTAACACTTGTTTGGTGGTGACCCTAACAGGAATATGGCTGGCTGGTTTTGCACGTTTTTAATCTAAATTTTATGTGTTAGATATTTTACTATTTGTTCAATATATTTATATAATTTATAAGAAACATGATTAGATTGTAATGCTTTTGATATATCAGGGTGCAATATTCTGTATGAGAACTTTGGGGTGCAATGGTATAGCCAAGACTGGTTATGCCATTGCACCAAGCAGATTCATTCACTCAGTATTCACTTTGATCCCTTGGAATGGTCTGTTCTAATATCTACTGAAGCAAGCAATAAAGGGTGAATAAACTTGCTGATAAGTAAAAAAAAGAAGCAGCAAAATTAAAGGCCCATTCACAAGCGCCCACCTGGATTTCAGCCCTCATTAATAGAACTCGCATTCCCGACGTCAAACCCAAGAATCATTGTGCATGCGGATTGGATGCGGAGCTGCACATTGAATTTTTATTCCTGCTCGTTAGCAGGGCGTCCCATGAAATCTCCTGCAGCAATGACCAGACCTTGGAAGTTCACGGTTGGAGCGGAGAGGCGATAATCATCAAATGTGATCTTACTGCAAATATCAGACAAGAAAAGAGAAAAGAATTAAAAATGCATGAGATGAGAAATAATTGCAAGACATTTGCATGCAGGGGAGTGGGAAGAGATGAGCGCTGAATGGGAGCGGGCTGTTCAGAATTTTAAAGCTTGATTGCTTGGGGGTCAAAAAAAGATAAAGGGACAATAAGAAGGAGGGTTAAGGTCAGGCACCAGGCAGGGAATTGGGGTTTAGGCACCAGGTAGAAGTGGGTTAAGGTTGGGGGCACTATAGGGGGGGGGGTAAAAGGGGAAGAAGAGGTTGGTCATCCTGGCACTGCACAATCTGCAGAAAGAAATGTATAAATCTGAGAGGGACAACTGGCGGGCTAAAGGAGGCCCTCCAAATCACAGACATTCGGGAAGTATGCCTGTGTCTCCTCTCCTGGTTCCTGAGGCCTCAAAGTATGATCTGTTTTGCCCCATTCCAATATCTGTGCCACCCCTCATCCTGGTCACTGTATCCCCTCATTGTGGTCTCTGGCCCCCCCTACTCTGGTCCTTGTGTCCCCTACGTCTGGTTCCAGGGTCCTCCCCAGTGTTTACCCTCTGTCCCCCCATGCCAGTGTGACCCCAATTTTTCCCCATTCTGGTCCCTGTGTCCCTTCAGTTGGGTCTCTGTTTGCCCCATTGCCCCCCCCCCCCCCAGCAGTCTGATCTTTTTTTTTTTATTAGTCCGGTCTCTGCCCATCCATGTCTGATTCTTGTCCCCCATCCCGGTCCCTGTGTTCCCCTTAACTCTGTATCTCCTCAGTTTGGTCCGTGTTTTCCTACATTCTTGTTCTTGTCTCCCTTGTGGTCTGATCCTTGTCCCCCCCATTCCGGTCCCTGTCCCTCCCCCAATCAGATCCTTGCACCCCCATTCCGGTCCCTTTCCCTCCCCCAATCTGATCCTTGCCCCCCCATTCCGGTCCCTGTCCCTCCCCTAACCTGATCCTTGCACCCCCATTCTGGTTCCTTTACCTCCCCCAATCTGATCCTTGCCCCCCCCATTCTGGTCCCTTTCCCTCCCCCAATCTGATCCTTGCCCCCCCATTCCGGTCCCTGTCCCTCCCCCAACCTGATCCTTGCACCCCCATTCCGGTCCCTTTCCCTCCCCCAATCTGATCCTTGCCCCCCCGATTCTGGTCCCTGTCCCTCCCCCAATCTGATCCTTGCCCCCCTAATTCTGGTCCCTTTCCCTCCCCCAATCTGATCCTTGCCCCCCTAATTCTGGTCTCTGTGCCCCCCCCAGTTTGATAATTGGTCCCCCATTCTGGTCCCTGTGCCCCCCCTCACAGTCTGTTCCCCCCTCTATTTTGGTCCCTGTTCCCCCTCAGTTTGTTCCCTTTATTCCCCCCCCCCTATTGCTGTGGCCCCTGTGTGTGTGCTGTGGCCCCCTGTGTGTGCTCCCAGTGTCCCTATAATCCCCAGTCTGTCCAGCAGGGGGCGGTGTCTCCCCGGTCCCGCAGTGTGTGGCTGTGATTTCCCCGCCCCCCTCCCCTCAGCTCACTTTCTCCGGACTCCGGGCAGATTGGCAGCAGAGCTCTCCGAGCTGTGAGTGTTCCCGGCTGTCCCGCACACTTTTCCCGGCTCTATCCCGGGCTCCGGTTCCTCCTCCGTAGTGTCCGGCGGTCTGATGCCCGGTAGTGATGGGGGGGAGCGGCTCCGCTCTGTGTTTGTTGTGCCTGGCCGCTCTGTGCTCCGCCGGCCGGACCGAATCCGACTTCTCCATCCTGGACGAGGCGCAACTCCTGGCCGAACACATGAAGAGACTGGCGAGTGAGGAGCTGGGAGTGCTCACCATGCAGGTACGGGGCCAGAGGGGGGTTCATGGGGGCTGTGGGGTCCCCGGGTTCTGATTGGGTGCTGTGGTGCTCCCCGGGTTCTGATTGGGTGCTAAATGGTCCCCGGGTTCTGATTGGGTGCTGTGGTGTCCCCGAGTTCTGATTGGGTGCTGAGTGGTCCCCGGGTTCTGATTGGGTGCTGTGGGGTCCCCGGATCCTGATTGGGCGCTGTGTGCTCCCCGGATCCTGATTGGGCGCTGTGTGCTCCCCGGATCCTGATTGGGCGCTGTGTGCTCCCCGGATCCTATTTGGGTGCTGTGCGTTCCTTGTGTCCTGATTGGACGATGTGGGGTCCCCCGATTTCTGATTTGGTCCTGTGAGGTTCCCAGGTCCTGATTGGACGCTGTTGGGTCCCCGGATCCTGATTGGATGCCGTGGGTTACCCAGATCCTGATTGGACGCTTTGGGGTCCCCAGATCCTGACTGGGTGCTGCTATCTGACTGGGCACTATGGGGGTCACTGGCTCCTGTATATGGGTGCTGTGGGGGGTGCCAATGGGCACTTCCAGTGATGTGGGGGTCACCAGCTTCTGATTGAACTGACCTACGCATGGGTGGCATTGTGGTGCCCATCTGTTACCTTGGCACAGTTGTTTCATAGGCTGACTGACTCCTGGTAAAGTACGGCTGGTAGTTTGGTGTGACCGGTTCTAGTTGGGTACGGCTATGGTTGGTATTGGGGGTGACCTGCCATTGATGGGCATGGTTGAGGTGCCCGGCTTCTGATGGGGTATGGTTGGTACTGTGGTGTGACCAGTTCTGCTTGGGTATGTCTGGTATTAGGGGTGACCCGCTCATTGACGGGTTTAGTCGGGGTGCCCGGCTCCTGGTGAGGATAAGCCTGAGACTGTGATGTGACCGGTTCCGGTTGGGTTTGGCCGGTATTCGGCATGTCTTCTTTATGGCTCAGCATGGTTGAGTTGCCCAGCTGCTGGTGGGGTATGGCTGGTATTGTTGGGTGGCTCCCAGCTGGGTACTCCTTATATTATGTGATGCCCAGCTAGACGCAGCTGGTATTGTGGGGCTTCTGACTGTATTTTCTGCTGGCTGGTGCTATGAATTGTTTAGTTCTTATCTTTGTGATGTTGGTACTATGGGCTGATTGGTTTCTGGAAGGGCATGGCTGGTATAGTGGTGGCTTCTCTCAGTTTATGGGGTGATTGGCATCTTTTGTCCGCTCTGCTGGTGTTGAGGCACAAACACGCTCAGGTCTGTTTTTCCAACCTACTTTTTAAGCTTTGCTGTATTACAAGAAGCAGTTGGCATTTTTGAAGAGGACCAACCTTTATATTACCACAGACTGGCACGTTACTGGATACATGCGCCGCACCAGAGACAGACGGGTTAGAACAACATGCACTGTACCAGAGACTGTTGCATTGTATTAGAGACTGACTTATTATAGGGACAGGCTGCCATGCATGTTATCAGAGACTGATAGAGACCTGTGTTGTGCTACAGACGGCATTTCTAGAGGGACCTGCATGGTGCCACGTGCTGCCATGCTAGAAGGACTCCTGTGGTGCCATGGGCTGCCATGCTAGAAGGACTCGTGTGGTGCCACAGACTGCCATGCATGTTATCAGAGACCAATAGAGATGGTTTCTAAATATCAGAAACTACCAGAGACTGCTGAAAAGATACAAACCAGGCAATCTGCAGATGGCACACTGCATGCAATGCATTAAAACCAGTCTCTGCTTCAGAATCAACTGGCACCTTTACAATACCACGCCTGACCTGCAACTAGATGCCCCAACTATGTCTAATACCCTCTGTGTGGGTAATGCATGGCTGCCACTTCTCCTGCAGGGTGACTGGAAGAACTCTAGAAAGGGGTGGAAGGGTCCAATGGGATGACCCCCCCCCCCCCAGAAAACCCTCTTCATAACAATAATATATGTGTGTGTATATAAATATTTATTTATTTTTTGCAATATTGTGTTTCAAACCTCCCAGTGTTCTTGGATTGTTCTTGGAATGATGATGCGATTCCCCATTCACTTGTTGGCTTGGCTGCCTTTACATTGCAAGGGATTTGTACATTTATGTTCTGTATGGGGGTCACATTGTTGCTAATTTTACAGTTCAGGAAGGGGGGGGGGGGTTCTGCTGTTTTGGTGTCTGGGTGAAGGAAAGCATTGCAAGCAGTGAAGTTTTCTCTGGAGTGTTTGAATCCTTTACATTACTATCTAGCAAAGATAAATATTATTTCTTTTTTAAATCATTCAAATATTTATTTTTTTGCAAATTGCATTTGATCTGCATTTTAATAATAAAAACAAACCCATCAAGCTGACTTTGTTATGACCAAGACCTGCACAGTTCAACATGTGGGTTTTGTGGGGGAGGGGGGTCTTGACCGACTCGTCCTGTGCCTGGGGGGGGGGGAGGGATTCAGGGTTTCACTATAGTGAATGTTACTGTTGTCTTGCTGGTTGATACCTCCAGTGATGGCAGTAACCCTCCAGGCTAATTAGAAGAGCTGAATATCTTCAATGGACATTATCCTGGATGGAATGTCTCCGAGTTGCTGCTGCTGCAGAACCTCTTGTGAAAACGCATTATTTGGCCTCAGATGGGGCGATTATTTGCTTGAAGTTAATCCAAAAGAAAAACTTTGGAGTGTGGCTAGAAATAACGATAATGAGTCGCATAAAAAGCTCCAACGTGTTGTACAATTCCAAATTCTAAGGCTAGGTACACACGTGCAATAATTATCGTTTGAAACGAACGATCAATGATTATTCCCGATTATTTTGAAAGATCGTATTGTGCACAATTCCGTACATGCTGTAACGTTACGATCGTTCAAAATAATCCACCAATAATGTACACACTAGATATAATCGTTCCAATGATGGAGGAAGTGACGTGTACAGGAGAAAGTGTATCACAGAATAATCCGCGATCACTAAACGACCGTACACACAATAGATTACGAACGATCATCGGCCAATTAGATCCGCCAGGACGGTCGTTTGTTTCCAGCAAGATTCCTTGTTCGTTGGTGCCGTTGACCAGTCATTGTGCACCTTTTTTGTTAACAATTATCGAACGATCTGTCATGGATCATTCGTTTCCAACGACAAATATTGCACGTGTGTACACAGCCTTGGTTCCTCTGAAGCTGCACGTGTGTGTTCAGACCTGCATTGTGTCTGGGATATCCTAGCCTAGGGCTCTGTATTTATATTCTATTTTCTCATTCTATAGGGATGACAATGATGAGGATTTTAATTTAGAATTTAAAAACTTTGGTGTGATGAATAATAGCAAGTTGTCAAAATCATTTTCTGTGATTGTATAAAACATTTGCACTCTATATTTCAGCATTTATACCTAAAAAAAGACCTTTCCATAATAAAATTCTTGTAAATTAATTAAAACAATTTAAAATACTGTTGGAACTTTTTTCCCCCGCAGATTATAATCAATTATTTCCTTCCCAGAGCATTAGGATTTTTTTCTTAATTGCACAATTGCAGGGTGAAAACATTTGTTACACTCATTGATATTTTTTTGCAACATAATTTAAATCATTAAAGTTAATAAATGCTGTCATTTCTGTCGCACTGCATTGGTGCAGGTCAGGGGTCGCAAAATCTATTCCGTATAGGTTGCATTTGGTGGAAGGATTATTTTTGGCAGCTCTCGGCTGCAGACTGATAAAAATATTCTGTTTCTTTTTTTTTTTTTCTTTGCTGCGATTCTCTTATTTTATCTCCAGCACATCTGCGCAGAGGCATAGAAGGGATTTACAGATCAATGGCATGTGCTGCAGCTCGGGGTTGTTGAAGGAGGAAAAGGAATGAAAACCGTTAGAAAATCCCATTTTGCATTCTGGACGGTAGATTTCTGCAGGCACTTATCCATTCTATTTGTTGCACGGCTCGGAAAGTTGTCGCTGCTTCTGGTATTGCGTTACCTCTTGGGCTGCGTGCTTTGTTTTTATTTGGTTTGCGGTGACCATTTGAGATGGGGAAATCTCCTAAAAATATCATTTTCAGGTCACTAATTAAATAAGGCTGCACACAAGCCGTATTTTAGCTGGTAAATTAATAGCGATCGCATCCAATTAGGGAAATTATCCGCGGTGTCCTGAGACTGAGAATGGTGTCCAAAGCTTCTGACTCCGCGCAGCCTTTTGCAAATTTGATGCCAGAGACTTGGATTTTCTACTGCTGCATTTTTATCAATGCAGGGAGAACAATTCCTTAAAATTGTATGCATGGATAGAGATGTATATAGTTCAGCAGTTCCCAGTATTCTTTATTTACATACTGAAACAAAAGGCAAAACTTTAAAAGAAAAGATATAAAACTTTGAGTCAATTAAGTTTTAAAAGCTTTGCAGATTAGCCAGCATGCATTTTCTAAGCGGTCAGCAGGGTGCCACCCCCAAATAACCTTTTTATCTTTTGAAGAGGTCAGACTCCACACCTTTTTACACCCTCCTTGTGTTAGTTGACCCCCTGCAGCAAGGGCTTTGTTATCCAAACAAAATATTCCCCTGCTTTGTGTGTTGCATAGCAAGCTTGGGAAAGGCTATGCAGGTTCCCTGTAGGACTCGCTTGAAATATTAATCTTGTGCAGGCTACTTGTAATGTGAGATTATGGTGTGGCCTTAAATTGGAGGGATAGCTACAATATTCTGGACATGTTTGCATCGTTGGGCAGATTAGTGCAATTATCGTCTATGGAAATAGTAACTGCCTGGCTTATATCTCATTTATTTGTGTAAAGGTGACCATGGAGGCGCGGATATCTTCCTGAAAATGGCATCTTCCAGTGCTTGAGCAAATTGCAGGAATCCATTGCAGGATTCTCCCTAGGCACTTTTAGCTGGGAGCACCACCCGGCACTTTTCAGCACCCACCCGGCTGTTTTTGGGTGGTTACCAAAGAGTTTGGTCACTATATACACCTAAAATGTTCTCCCATCCTGCTTAAAAAATTTCTGGGTTGAGCACTGCATTGAGATACACGCCTGTTGGTGATGGAGCTATTTTACACGTATGAGCACTTACTTGCAGCATGATTATCCAAGTTGGTACATATTTCTTAAAGATAAACCCTTCTGGCCAGTGGAGGTGCTTATTTCATAAATGTTGTGCAAAATAAGAAACATTGCTTGTAATTATCTTGCTATGATCTTCCTGCCCTTGGCACCACGGACTGCCAGCACTTTTGTAACTCGGTGTAGAGGGCAGCACGGTGGCTCAGGGATTAGCACTCTGGCCTTTGCAGCGCTAGGTTCGAATCCCAGCCAGGACACTATCTGCATGGAGTTTGTAGGTTCTTCTTGTGTCTGCATGTGTTTCCTCCAGGTACTCTGGTTTCCTCCCACATCCCAAAAACATGCAGTTAGAATAATTGGCTTCCCTGTGAAATTGACCCTAGACTACATTAGTGACATATTACTATAGTATGGACATTAGATTGTGAGCTCCTTTGAGGGACAGTTAGTGAGATGAGTAATATGATGGCGCTCTATAAATACTGTGTATTAATAATAATAATAATAATATTATTATTATTATTAATAGAGGGGAAGAGCAAATGGGCATCACTGGTACTGCTTTTGTTGGAGAATTGTTGCCAAGATTTTTTTGCCAGCAGTGTTCTCCCCCGGCCCTTTTTTGCCGGACGCAACACCCGGCACTTTTCAGTAACCTCCTGGCTGTTTTTGGGTTGGTACTGAAGAGTTGGGTCACAACACAGGGGCTACCACCCACGTACAGCTTTTTTCCACCCAGCTCAAAAAAGATTCTGACTTCAACACTGGCCATCTATTATTTTCAGCCAATTTTAGCACAACCCTACATCTTAAAACTAAAATAGTTTTTGCAACAAGTTTTATATTTTCTTTTCTTTGTTAAAATCTTTGAATGATACCATGCTTGCATCCTACATGACATGGCATGTAATCTGTTTAAGATTTTAGTTATCCAAGACTTCTTTAAGTGGTAATGAATTCCTGATTGTCGTGGGAGAAAATCTAAAGAGTGACCACCAATAACCACTCCTGTCATTCCTTTGGGGGAGGATGCAGCAGGGTGACTCCTACTCATCTCAATCTTTTCCAATAATAATTGCAAGTTTGTATCTATCAATAGATTTTATGCTCAGCTCTGCAGGGTTTTCTTCTTTTCCTTTTGTCATAGTTTATACTTGCTATGTATGCGGTCTTGTCATCTACAGGCCTTTCCTGAGAAAAATGTCAAGACTTCATAAATAAAAGATAAAAATAGCAGACCATCCACCTTCTAGTTCACTTGATATTCCTTAACTCAGGAACTTTTAACTTGGATCAGTATCTCTGCTTTTGTTTTTTACTTGCAATGACTTATGAGCTACAGTCTGTCTGCTGAGTGCACATGCACGAAATGTGCAACTAGAGTGCGCATGGCCATGATGGGTAGGATTATACTGCGCATGTGCACCCAGCAAAGGGTGACGAGGATTGAATGAGATAGGAAAGCTTCTAGTAAAGGATATGGCGAAATTGGACTGCATGGAAGGGTAAAGCTACGTACACACGGCAGATTTTTATCGCCCGATAATCGGCAGCGGCCAAATATCGGGCGAAAATCTGCCGTATGTACAGTCGGTGTCGTCCATCGACCGACCTGCCGGATCCATGGACAATGGACGACGACCGATCCTAATGAAAGGGAAGGGGGAGAGCGCGCAGCAGGGTGCCGCTCCGTCGCTCTCCCCCTCCCCTCTCCATAGAGCATGAACGGTGCTGTATGTACAGCACTGTTCATGCATCGTGCACTCCCTTGCTGTTGGAAAGGATCGTGAAAGATCCTTTCCAACGACAAAAATTGCAAGTGTGTACGCAGCTTTAGGACTGAATGAACGATGCATGAATGAGCGCTGTACAGGGGGAGAATAAGCAAGCAGCACCCCGCTGTGCTCTCTCCCCTTCACTTCCATTACATGAACGATGAGCGCTGTACACACACCAAATTCTTGTGTGATATCAGGGATTATCGGACGATTATCATCTGACGTGTGTACGTAGCCTAAAGGTGTGCTTGGTAAAGGAACCTTTATGTTATAGACTTTTATAGGTGGGAATTTCTCTTTATTGGTAATAAAAATATTTAAGCACAAAGGATTTTCTTGCATGATAGCAAAATGAGGACATTTGCTTCTATTTTTCTTTGGGTTCTGTGGTTCATGTATTTGTTTATTTGCCCTGCCTGCCTGCTTTTGCACACTTGGAGCATCTTCAGCCGGTTCATTAGTAGTTTGTGACATCTTTGTCTTCGAGTGTGATCCCTTTAAGCAATAAGTCCTTGTGCTGTGCCCTTGTGTGCCGTCCTGATCTCTTGCTATCGTTGGAAGTAGTCGTTATTGCTGACAGAAGTTTTTCCAACTTGCTGGAAATCCTTTGTGGCTCATTATTGCCTTGAATAATAAGGCCATGGTGGGTTATAGTGGTTCAGTGATTCTGATAAAGTTGGGCTTTCCTTTGCAGTATTTATGTACTGTCGGCATAGTATGCAAAGCTTTATAGAGCTCAAAGGAATTACAATTTGTTGTCTTTATTACACACAGGCATTTATCTGTGTATGGATTGCGGAGGAAATCCACAGAAATATGTTAGGATTGCCTGGGTTTCAGACATTCAGGGCGACACAACAGATTATTTTTCTTGCCCAGCTATCCAGTGGTTATTATTATTATTATTATTACACAGTATTTATATATCACCAACATATTACGCAGTGCCGTACAAAGTCCATAGTCATGTCACTAGCTGTCCCTCAAAGGGGCTCACAATCTAATGTCCCTACCATAGGTATATGTCATTACCACAGTCCAAGGGAAATTTTGGGGGAAGCCAATTAATCTAACTGCATGTTTTTGGAATGTGGGAGGAAACCCACACAAACACGGGGAGAGCCTGCAAACTCCATGCAGATAGTGTACTGGCCGAGATTAGAACCTGGAACCCAGCGCTGCAAAGGCCAGAGTGCTAACCACTGAGCCACCATTTTTGGCACCTACCATATGGGGTAGGCAGCTAAAGGAAAGTCTAGTTTTAAGTTATAATGCTTTCTATAAACAGGTGAGAAATATCTAACGCTGGCCATTCACTTGCCAATGGGTTCAGGACCATTCAATATCTTCCTGATATTGATTGTGTACATGGACATCACATCTGACATACAGCCAAAAACACTCCAAAAACACCGGCCAATGGGTTGCCATGTGCAGGGGAATGTTTGCTGTGTGACTTTTCAAGACACAAGAATTATCGCTGCATTAGAGCACTGATTCCCAGCCGGGGTTCTGTGGAACCCTAAGGTTCTTCCACGGGTCGCTAGGGGTTCCTTGAACAATGAGCAATTTGGACTTCTCGGGTCATTTACCGTTGGCACCAATGGTCTTTATGGCGATATTCACATTGGCCAGCAATGAGACATTCATTACATTGATCAGCAAGTTTATGTACATTGATCTGTGGATATAGAAATTATTGCAGAAGTTCCTTTGGAACTGTAAACTTCATGGGCTCCCCCCAAGAGGGTGAGAATTAATCCACAAAACACTTTGTATATAACTCTTTGAAAGCAAGATTATTTTAAAGGAAGCGACCTGGAGGGACAACTTCCTGTAGCACCTTCAACTAAATGATTGATCACCAGCAGTCAACAGATCTAGTCTGTAAAAAAGCAGAAATGTCAGGGGTAGAATGTGTAGCTGCTCTGCTTATTTTATTCTTTTCCTGTCTAGCTTTTGGAAAGAAGCCCCAGACTCATGCAGGACTAATTTAAGTTTGCTAATATTAAACATGATTTATATAGCGCCAACAAATTACGCAGCCCTGTACATTAAACAGCAAATGACACAGGAAGAGGAGATGACCCTGCCCTCAAGAGCTTACAATCTAGGAGCAGGAGGAAGTATCACACAATAGGAGGGGATATGGAATGGTGGGGGAGTAGTGAGGGTTTAGGAGACACAAGAAGACGGGTAGGTGAGGTTGAAGCGTTGGGTTTCGAGTTCTCCTTTAAATGAGCAGAAAGTAGGAGCAAACCGAATAGGACGAGAAGGACCATTCCAGAGAATCGGGGCAGCTCTAGAAAAGTCTTGGAGCCGTGTGTGTGATGGGGTTATGAGTGAGGAAGTCATTAGTAGGTCATTGGAGGAGCAAATAGAGCGGCTAGGGGGGTATTTTTCTATCGGCTCAGAAAGGTAAGTGGGACAACAACTGTGGATTTGAAGGCAAAGCACAGTAGCTTGAATTTGGTTGTAAGGTTTACTTATGTTCTTTTGCATTTTTAAGCAAATCAGTCCGTTTTCTGGCACAGCCTTCTTTCTCCTTGCTTCATTCTTTTCTGGGAGTGTCTTAATTCCTGTCTGTGCTTGCCCAGCTCCTCTGCCCCTCCCCTCTCTTTTCTATGTAACTTAATGTATTAACTGTGGTTCCAAGACTGCTGACATCATATCCAAAATGGCAGCTCCCATCAATAAGTCTTTTAAATGCCTGCACAAAGGTGGCTTTTACAGGTAATTAACATGCCTAAAATATGTTTAATGCACATGCAAACATTTTATTAAGATTGTTGTTTGATAACAACGGAGATTCTTTAAGAATAATTCCAGAGATGGTGACACACACAGATCTTCTGAATTTCATTACCTGCACTCTTTGTATAAAACAAATTACAATAACACCGGAAATAAAGAACTCTTCATACAGGTGGACTGTAACTATTTAGGAAAGCGTGTGGGTGTTTCTTTTTTTGTAGAGGCGCAAAGAACACCCTTTGGATTTTTTTTTTTGTTCTAAGTGGTTTAAAAATAAACAGTGAGCTTTAACATAACAAAAACCCAGCAGGAGAATTAGGAGAGCGGCCCTTTGATCTGGTTCCTGGCACAATTACAGGAGGTGGTTTAGGTTGCCCTTAAGCAGAATCCCAAAGGACAGAAATGTTCACTCCCAGCAAAGGCAGCAACTCCAGACCTTCTATAGAGTTCAAACAGGATATAGAGAAGGAGTAACAACAACTGCAGATGGGCCTGGGTCATGGAAAAGCTGTTTAGGCCGCAGTCTGTATGAAGACATGGGGACAAATTCTCATGCGACTCTTATGACTTCAATGCTCACTTATGGTGTGCTGGCACAAAGCAAGCAGCAACTTTTGATATCCATTTTTTTTTTCTACATAAAATTTATTGCACTTTTGGGTAATGGTATTATTAATAATAATGCACAGGATTTATATAGCACCAGCATATTATTATTATTATTATTATTATTATTATTACTACACAGTATTTATATAGCGCCATCATATTACGCAGTGCTGTACAAAATTCATAGTTGTGTCACTAACTGTCCCTCAAAGGAACTCACAATCTAATGTCCCTACCATAGTCATATGTCATTAATGTAGTCTAAGGTCAATTTAGGGGGAAGCCAATTAACCTAACTGCATGTTTTTTGGGATATGGGAGGCAACCCACGCAGACACGGTGAGAGCCTGCAAACTCCATGCAGATAGTGTCCTGGCTGAGACACAGCACTGTCAAAGAAGTAATGTCCCTACCATAGTCATATGTCAATCTAAGGTCAATTTTGGGGGGAAGCCAATTAACCTAACTGCATGTTTTTGGGATGTGGGAGGAAAGCAAGGCAAACACAGGGAGAACCTGCAAACTCCATGCAGATATTGTCCTGGCCAACATTCGAACCTGGGATCTAGCGCTGCAAAGAGCAGAGTGCTAACCACTGAGCCAACGTGCTGCACTTTGTAAACATTTTGCACTGTGCATCTAATACATTTTTTATCACAGTGCAGATTTCCTGCGGCCTTTTCCTGTTTGCATGCACTCCAGTGATGGCTGCATGGCATTTCTCAGGCTGATATTCTTGATGGTGACAACAACGGACTGCGTGTGTCGAACTGGCCAGCTGTAGTTTGGTCAGACGCCGGGGAGTCGGGCACAGAGCATTGTCACTTTATAAAAGGAGGTGCAAAGCCCATCTTACAGTATTACCAGATGGTATTTTAATAAAAAGTGCAGATGAAAATTATAGTAACGTGTTAAAACCATATAAAAATATTTTAGTGATTTAGTGATATATATTTTGAAACTCTTTTAGGATTTATTTGTGGGGCCTGTGTAGGAAGTTCCTCTATTGCTCTTGATGGCATTGTTATCCACACGGAAAGTGATGTCAAATCCTTATTTCAGAGTAATTATATAGCGCCAACATATTACGCAGTGCTGTACAACGTCCAAAGTCATGTTTCTGCTGTCCCACAAACTAATGTCCCTACCTCATTCTTATGTCATAAATAGAGTCTAAAGTCCAATTTTGTGGGTGGGAAACCAATTGACCTATCTGCATGTTTTTTGGGGTGTGGGAGGAAACTGGAGTACCCGGAGAAAACCCGCACAAACACGGGTAGAACCTGCAAACTCCATGCAGATAGTGTCCTGGCCGAGATTCGAACCTAGGACCCAATGCTAACCACTGAGCCCTATTAAAAAATCCTTAATAATGGTTTTCCCTGGAACACAAGGAGCAAACAAGAGCAAATCTTTCAATGTGCATAATGAGAATGAATCGAGCAGAAGTTAGCCATCCCAGCCAATCAAGACAGTTTACAAAAAGAGAAGCCATGGGTGCCCTGCAAGATAACGGACAGGTGAGTATCGCAGATTTGGTCTCACTTTAAATTGCCTTTAGCTCTGAATTTGATTGTCAGCACAGTGGCCTCTTGACTTCCACGTCACAGTGCTGTTCGCATATTTCAGGCAATGGAGATTTGAGTTAGAAGTATTTGCATGATCTTACAAGGCTTATGGGCTGTGAAGAGGCCCTTGACGTCCTCACTTACAAATCAGGACTTTTGGTCTTGTATGTAATGTCAGAATTCCTATGGCCAACGGAGCAGCAAAGCCAAGCGGCGTGATAGGGGAAGTTGGTCACATGGAAAGAAGGAAACCTGTAGGGGTGAGAGATGAGGTAATTAAAATTGTTTAATAATGGTATCTTGGGCCGAAACATGCAGGACTTGCATCAAGGATATTATTAGATTTCATCTATAAGGGTGAATATTCTGAGATCAAGGTACCTGTGTTTGTAGTTCTCTTCATTGGCTTCCATTTCACTTTAGAATCAAATTCAAGCTCCTGTGCTTTCCCTTCAAATCCCTCCACAGTTCTTGTCCCACTTACCTTTCTGACCTGATAGAAAAATACTCCCCCTGCCGCTCTCTCCGCTCCTCCAATGATCTAATAATGACTTCCTCACTCATAACCTCATCACACGCACGGATACAAGACTTTTCTAGAGCTGCCCCAACTCTCTGGAATGGTCTTCCTCGTCCTATTCAAGTTGCTCCTACTTTCTGTTCATTTAAAAGAGCACTCAAAACCCAACCTCACCTACCCGTCTTCTTCGGTCTCCCAAACCCTCATTACTCACCCACCATTCCATATCTTCACTCCTATTGTGTGATATTTCCCCCAGCTTCTAGATTGTAAGCTCTTCGGTGCAGGGTCCTCTCCTCTTCCTGTGTCACTGTCTGTATTAGTCTGTCCTTTGCAACCCCTATTTAATGTACAGCGCTGCATAATATGTTGGCGCTATACTAATACCGTTTATTATTAACAACAATAATAATAAATTGACCTCATTAAGTATAATGATTTTGACTGCAGCTCCAGATTTGTAATCTCTGCCTTATAGGTAAACCCATCCCTGATTCTTTTATTATGAGTAGATCAGTATTCAGTAGAGAAATGCCCCATAGCATTGTAAATGGCAGGCAATAGTCGTTGCAAAGTTTTACATGGGCTATGTTTTTGAGCGGCAGTTCTAGAGATACACAAATTGGAAAATGTGGAAGCAGCTTGTATGGCTTCTTTGCTCCACTGATATTTTTAAGAGAGTTCATTTTTTTTTTTAAAGCAAATGGACAGTTTCAGAAATCATAGACTAAAAATACAAGTCGATCCGGTATTTAAAAGCAAAGCGTAACATTCACAAGTGTATGTAAAAGTTCCATAACAGGCATAGGTTGGAATGTGTGAAATGGTATATCCATTGTTTTCTGAAGTGTACATCAATCTTGTTAGACGCAGTTAAATCCACTCTCTTTGAACCTGCATGAAACGCGTAGGGGGTGAAGAGCTTCTCCGTGGTCACATCTTTGTGTTAAATACTTCCAGACTTTACAAGTACCCGAAACTTTTACTGCTATATGATGTGTGAATGTTACTTTTGAATTTGGTTCTCAAGATTGGTCTTTGATTGCCATGTCTGAAAGGAAGGTGTTTGGTAGTTTGGAATGATCGGAGTCTTGGTTTGCTTTTTTTATATAACATATTTTAGATCATTTTCTGTAACGGGTAACCTATAGTCAAAGCATGTTGTTAGGTTCCAGGGTTTTATATCACGATAGGTGAATCCTTCAACAGATGATCTATTCTTCAGGTAAGGATGAGCACATGGCTTATTTCTCCTTTGTCATGTGACGATGCTAGGTGCCTCATGATTGGCCTAGTGTTGTCACATGGGACCAGGGAGGAACTCCATAGTTCTGTGTAAGCTCTGGTTACATTGAGTTTTCTTTCTCCTGTCCCAGCAACCGAATGGATCATCACAGGAGTTAGTGTGTATATATTAATATATTTTTTTACATTTTCTTTCATTGGCTGAAGAAGGTCTCAGTTTTAGGTTTTTAGATTAGTACCTGGCTAGGTCAACGTCCAACATACGGACGACTCCTAGATAAGAACAAGGCTTCCCTGCTTGCTGTGTGCAGGATGGAGGCTTGGAGGGGGCGGTTTGCATGACTTGCAGAAGAAATCTTTTGCTAAACACAGCTGAGGTTGTGGGTGATCTTAGGGCGGAGAGCTGTTTCTGCAGTTGTTTCTTTTTGCATATCAAAGCACAGTCACTCCAGAAGTTAATGAATGTCTAGGCTCCATAAAGATTCTTTTTTTTTGCTTTGTTTGTGATTAACTCACAGTGAAGGTTTTATACAGTAAAGCTACGTACACACTTCCAATTATTATCGTTGGAAAACGAACGATCCTGCACGATATCTACGAACGATCGTATAGCACCGATCCTGTACATAGAGATAACGACACGATCGTTCGTAGATATTGTACACACAATAGATACGACCGTTTGAACGATAGAGGAACTATGTGCACGACAGGAAAGTGAACGAACGTTCGTTCATTACGCATGCTCAGCCCATGGACGATCAACGAACGACCGTACACACGAACGATGTTCAACGATCGTCGTCCAATCCGATCCGCCGGTCCGGTCGTTTGTTTCCAGCGACTTTCCTCGTTCGTCGGCGTCGTTGGTTACTTTTTTACGAACGATTTTTTGCCCAATCGATCGTTCGTCGTTCGATTGGAACGATAAAAATTGGAAGTGTGTACGCACCTTAACTGACACCACACTGCCTAATAATATGTTGAGACAAACATCTGTCCTAATTGCATTTATAAAAATAATGTACCTGTTCCAACTTACATACAAATTCAACTTAAGAACAAACCTACAGTCCCCATTTCGTATGCAATACCCGTATCATTACCCTGGTTGCTGGCAGTGGCCTGCTAGCGTCTTACATTACTGGACTCTGTTGAAAAGACTTGAAAATTCTTGGTTCCGCCCAACTGCGGCTGCCATTACAAAGCCAAATGATGAAGTAATTCTTCCTTGATGAAGTTCCCTAAATGCAGAATTAGTAAATTATGGAGTAGTACAGCTGCCAAGGAATAACAGTGTCTTGGAGAAATCTTGCAATTGGAGTTGGCATTAATAAATCTGACGCCGGTTCACCTCTGTGAACTGCAGGACACTTTTTGTCTTCCATGGTATAGAAGTGAGGAATATGGCTGGGGTTCTATAGTCCAAATCCTAAGCAAGCAACCTAAAAAAGCATTGCATAAATTATTTTACATTATATAAGCATCACCCAAGGCCTGAAAATGCAAAACTTGAGGGAAGTCCTTAAAAATGCAAACTAATGCAGCCACCACGTCTAAGGAGTAGTAAGCTGCACTATTGTACTTTTTTGTATTTAGGTTAGGTGTAAAAATCATTGCGTTCCATATTTTGTTTTTCTCTGTGTATATTATATTTATCTTTATTTTTATATATATATATTCTGGATTTAGCTGGAAATGTGCCCCAGCAACATCATGTCTCCAGGCTTTTTTCTCTTGTAGCGGATGACAACATTGTATTAATAATCCAGTGAAAATTCATCATTCTGGGTTGTCTTCGGTGTTACATGAACGTCTGCTGTTACCGGTCCAAACACAACAATCTCTTGAGGGACTCTATGAAAGCAAATGACTGTTGCCATTTTTTTTCCATTTAATTCCACTTGGACGTTTTCAGTTTCATATAACAAGAGGAGTGGAAAAAAAAAATTGAATTCGGTCCAAGTGGAAAGGCAGTTCAAACGAGCAAGCTGAGGAGAGCGAATTTGAATTTTTAATTAGGCTTTGAGATGCGTCTTCAAAGCGCGAGACATCATTAGTGATGTAAGCTTGACTGCATTAGCCGAGACTGACATTTCACTTCAAACGCTGGCGTGCAGCTGTCCTGTGCAGATAAAAGTCGCGCGAGTGCGGCGCGGCAAGGTGGATTGGCGGATAATTAGCTGTCCTGATTCTCTCGGCTTGTATGCTGGGTAGCGAGTCAGGGTGAATTATTAACGGCAGAAAATCCAAATATGTCAGAGTCATTTTGTGTCTCTTTTTGCTGTTGCACGACTGATAAGCTGTGTGCTTAAAAAATCGGAGAGAGAGGAATATAGGCTAAACGGCTCTAACTATGGCGGGTCTTGTACCTGCCGTGCCATAAGCCGCACATAAAATGGATTCATGCAGTGATTATTCCTGCTGGTTTTGGAGAATATTAAGAGATATTGATGAGGTGAAAAATGAGGCCCAAAAGGCTATAAAAACCCTAATTACGTTTGTTTTTTTGTGTTGCCATCTCCTGGGAAATAGAACACATATAGAAAAAAATGACGTTCCCTATGGCTGAACTACTTCAGAAAGCAAGGAGTTATGTGGCATGAAATTGTACATATTAGATATCTTGAGTCAAAAATGACAATAACAACAAGATACAAATTTTTAAATTAACATTGGTAGCTTCTGACACGTTCCGCGGGAGATCTGCTTCCTCAGGGAATTTACCAAGCAAAGAAACAACTTTTAATTTACAACTGAAGTACAAAAACAGAAATAAGGAAATGTATTTATATACATAAATATCGGTGTTCTCCCTGGCCCCTTTTAGCCGGGCACACCATCTGGCTATTTTTAGTAATCACCCGGCTGGTTTTTTATGGTTACTGACGAGTTGGGTCATAATACAGGGGATGTCACCCACCTACAATTTCTACCAATTTCCACCTGTCTCAAAAAAGATTCTGGGTTGTACTCTAAATATATTTAAATTCTGTTTTTGTACTTCAGTTGTGTATGAAAAGCAATTTCTTCGCTTGCTGAAGAAGCAGGTCTCCCGCGAAACGCGTCAGAAGCTACCAATGTTTTTTGAAAATTTGTACATTGTTATTATTGTGATTTATGACTCTTAGGATATCTAATAAATATGTAGGATTTTAATGCCACATAGCTCCCTTCTTTCTATAGTTCAGCCATAAGGAACCTAATTTTTTCTACATTTATGGAGTATAATAGCGTATTGTACATCCTCTCTGCAACTTCCCTTTGGTCCTTCCTGTAACCTAAATATATTTATTATTTATATCTATGATTGGCACAAGGTTACTTTAGACATTGCCGCCGAAACCCAACTCCACATTTGTGAGATGGCCATATTAGTAGTCCACAACCAGTGGTTCAGTATCACCTATTGTATTAAAACCTCCACCGTTTCCCAGGTAAGTGGGAAAAACTGAGTTATTATTTAAACATCTTTGTAAAAAAAAAAAAAATAAATAGGGGGTAGGGGATTTTATAAATATATTTTTGGGCGGCTCAGTGGTTAGCACTCTGTGGTCCCAGGTTTGAATCTTGGCCAGGACACTATCTGCATGGAGTTTGCAGGTTCAAAGAGGCTCACAATCTAATGTCCCTACCATAGTCATATTTCTTTATTACAGTCTAAGGCCAATTTTTGGGGAAAGCCAATTAAACTTTTAGAATGTGGGAGGAAACCAGATTACCCGGAGGAAACCCACTGGCCGAGATTCAAACCTTGAACTTAGTGCTGCAAAGGCTAGAATGCTAACCACTGAGCCACCATGCTGCCCAATAATGTGCAAATGTGTTGTGCATATTTGTGCCTTATGGCAAGTCCATTGGTGTCAGCAAGTAAATTCTACTTTAATTTAGACCCATAAGGAGTCCGATATTTTGCTAAAAAAAACTGCAATCATTTGGTGACTGCAAATAGGGTGAAATGCACAGAACATAACCTCATTTTTTTTCCACTGGTCTCGTAGCACGGAAAGAGTTAAAACTAGCCAAGCGCACTTTTTCCTGAGACAAATGTCATCCAGATGTTGTATCGCAATGTTTTTGAGTTCCAGCACTCCTAATTATACCTGATTTTTCTGACACCGAGAATGGGGCCTCTCTAGTTCTTGCCATCAGAATACAGACCCGAAGACAACTTTTGGCTTTGTACGGTGATTGCAAGTGCACATCTCACCAAAGCCGCCACCGCCGCAATCAGGTTGGATTTTGACCGCAGTGAGGCCTACGTTTGTTGGCATTCGTGGCGGGGTTCTCGGTTTACAGAGGAGTCATGGCATCCGCCAGGGCTCCCCCCACCCCACCCATCTTGCAATAAGCTGGCCTGCACTCAGTAACACGCTGCCATTGAATATGTGCGCACTTTATTAGGGTGCATTTAATAGGCAGCTTGTCTTTCCTAAAGAATGCATTGTGTCATCAAGCTTTGTGCGTTTCTGCAACTCTCATTGGTGTTCGGCTTCCGAGAGATCTTATAGCTTTAAGCCTGGATGGAGAATAAAAGAAGGGGGGGGTCGGATAGGGGTTACTCTGGAATGCACACATTGTTATTGGCGGACATACAAAAGTTCCACATTTGTTAACACTTTTCACTCTCCCCACCACCAGCTGGGGCTTTGCATAAGCAAGCAGGTTGGTATAGCTCTGGAAAATGTATCAACCAGTGTATAATACTTCTTGCTTTTTCTTCCCTTCTTTTTCTGTTAATCCAAGTATTTTTTTGCTATGCTAAATATTACTCAGTTTTATTTAAATCCAAGATCAAAAGTGCAATATATTAAACCTTGCAGAATTATCTTTATTTTGACCTGGTGCCAAGAACTCCTTGTGGGGTGACAACTCTATTGCAACTTCTCTCAACTCAAGGGATTTGTTTTCCTTTTTCAATGCTAAATATTACTTTGATGTATCTAAATCCAAGCACAATATATCAAAGCTTGATAAGCTTTTGACCTGGTGCCAAGATCTCCTTATTCTAGGGTGACAACGCTTACTTTTTTTATCTGTAGCTTTTTACTTTTTTTTTTTTTTTTTTTTTTTTTTTTTACCTGAAAAAACTTTCAGGTCTTCAGGGAACCCCGGCTATATTTATTATATCCATAGCTCACAGTACATTAGTGTGGTGGTCAGTGGTAAGAATTCCTCTTAGATTGCTGGTCATTGGGAAGAATGTCACTCCTATAAATAGCCAAAAAGGTGTCACTTAGTCTGACCCGAGAGGTCCAAAGTGCTCAAGGAAACCTGGAACAGCCTCTTGAGGAACCCTGGATGAGAAACACAGTTTCCCTAACATAAGGGAACATACGTTCTCTTGATTACACCCTTTGCTTGCACAAATAATAAAACATTGCTTCTGCTCATCTACTGTGAAATTAAACCAGCAATACTCACTTATACCTGTTCTGTCCCTTCCAAAAAGATCATTGGTGTCACTTAAACTGACCTGAGAGGTCCAAATTGCTCAAGGAAACCTGTAACAGCTTCTTGAGAAACCCTGCTTTACTGAATGTATGGCAGGTCATGGCTGTCACCCACAGGAAGTGTTTTAGGACTACAAACATCCCTCCATTTACTCACCATACCATATATATTACAGATTACCAATACATGCACATTTCCAATTTTGCTTTGTAAAGACCCAGGAGTACCTGTTGACCCTGGCACCAATGCACCAATTTACTGTTCTGACAACACTACTTTTTCTGAACGCTTGCAAGAAAGGTTGTCAGTCCTTCCTAGTTCCCTTTTTCCAAACTACAGAATTCCAATTCTTCTCATTGGCACAACATTTAGGGGAGTTGCTTTGTAGTCCAAGGGAAGAACTGTTTGAAATAACACCTTGTAATTTGTATGCCTGTGTTACAATCATATAGGATTTCTGGCAGGACTAACATCCCAGCAACTCTGTCACATAGTTTTAGTATATATATATATTGCTGTTTAAATGTCATTTTGTTAAAGAGACCCTGTCTCCAAGCTACAAAAATATTGTGGAAGCACCGATTTTTAAAGTATTTGTAAAGGTAACTTGCAGTGTTTTTCTATTCCATTTAGATATTTTATTACTTGCTATGCTCCATTAAGCTTGGAAGCAAATTTTTTTTGTGTCCGTTTCTTTATCACAGCCCCCACTTATTGCATGCCATAGCTCGCTATTCTGTAACTGTGTAGATGATGTCTGTGCTGACCCAGCTTCTCTGTCCTCTCCTACACAACTTTTAAATCCTTGAGCTAATGGGAACCCTATTGAATGTCATTTAGTGACGGCACTAAGGGCAATTTTTTAGGCCAGCGTGGAGCCACAGCATTCTGCTTTGAGCTTAACCATGTTTGGGAACCATTTTTTGCAGAATTAGTCGCCTGCGCAGTGGCTGTTTGAAGATTTGCATTGCACCTGAGTGCAAATCTGAATATCCGCAATGTGCTTTGCTGCTTACGGGTGCAAAGCGGAACCTCATTGTTTCACAAGTGGGTATGAAAGGGTTTAAAGCTACGTACACACTTCCAATAATTATCGTTGGTAAACGAACGACGAACGATCGTATAGCACCGATCCTGTACATGCAGATAACGACACGATCGTTCACAGATATTGTACACACAATAGATGCGATCGTTTGAACGATACAGGAAGTGAGCAAATGTTCATTCATCGCACATGCTCAGACCATGAACGATCACTGAACGACCGTACACACGATAGATGGCAAACGATCGTCGTCCAATCCGATCCGCCGGTCCGGTCGTTCATTTCCAGCGACTATTCTCGTTCGTCGGCGTCGTTGGTTACTTTTTTTATGAACGATTTTTGCCCAATCGATCGTTCGTCGTTCGTTTCCAACGATAAAAATTGGAAGTGTGTACGCAGCTTAAGTCTACTAGGACAGCTGACATTAAATTCAAGATAGCGACACCCAGCAACAGTCTCAGGCATTGGAAGTCTACATAAGGAAAGAAGTTTTATATTTAAATCCCATTCAAACAAAAAAAAAAACTTTAAACCATATTTGTTTAAATTAATAGTCTGGCGACCCAATTTTTTTTCTTTAAAAGTTAACCAGTTTTACTTTTCATGTTTAGGGATCATCGACTGGTAAAAGATTTTAAAGGTGGTTGGGATGATTCCTGCATATCCCCCAGCCTCCTTAAGTTTACCTTAATAACTCCTTTCATAGATTAGATATCTATCATCCTAAAATCCAGTCCTCCACTTATCAAGCACAGATATCTGTCCCATATCTTCATACACAGCTGCAAGGCTCCATTTTGTTACTTTACTGAGTTCAGTTCCCAAAGTCCTGGATAACTTGTTTGCATTAAAAAGCATTTAATTAACCTGACGGTCACCTCTCTGACCTTATTCATGAAAGGACCGACTTATCTGATGCTTGATACAAGCGTCTCTGTAGCTGCAAGGGTTGGAAAAGTAATGAGAACTTAGCAGTCAGTAATTGGAAAGGTGTTTTAAGAAGAAGGGATTATTAGTGGAGAGACTTTATATAGGGGGTTCAGCAGAGAAATTCACCAAGTTACCCCTTTTAGTTCAGCTTCCAATTAAACACTTCTGGAAGAAGAGTCCATTGTGTGCTGAAATCCATAACTTGCAACATGAGTGGGTCAAGTTTCTTCTCCAGTGTGTTAGTCACGTGACCATAGGCTAATGGTAATACTTGGTGGTCAGAATGTTGGTTCTTTATGTATGTTTGGGTATATTAGGGTGTATATGAGAAACCTGAGAGCCAAAAACTGGATTTTCTTATCATTGCCTATCATAAAAATATGTCTGCATGATTCCTAAAAAGCCTTCATGTCTACAGTGTTCTCCCCGACCCCTTTTAGCTGGGTGCACCACCCAGCACTTTTCAGTAACCAGGGTCCCCCACCCATCCACAGCTTTTTCCCATCTAGTTGGAAAACATTTCTTCAAATACAGTTGCATTTGCTGGCCTTTAAATATGGAAACTATAAATATATGAGGGCTTAATAAAAGCTTAGGGAATCTTAAACAACTAGCTTTAAGAAAATACTTTTTTTGCAGCCACTCCAGCGATTTTCAGTTAGCCCACGTACCCAAGTCAGATGATTCTCGTTCGATATTCGCCTCAGGGCTGATATCAGACGAGAATCTGGAGTTAAAAGCGCCCGTTGTTCACAGATCCGTCCTGGGGGATCGACAAACAATCGTAATGAAAGTGATGGGGAGAGAGCACAGCGGGGTGCTGTGAAAGGATTGTAAAAGTCCAACGACAAATATTGCACATGTGTACGCAGCCTTGGGGTGGGTTTCCTGTCCCAACAGTGTGCCGTGTCTTTGCCATAGGTGTCATCATAGCCCCTTGTAGTGTTTTTTGTGTATCAGGGTGACCACACACGTAAACAATTGGAAGAGAAGCACAGAGTGTTGTCACATTAGGGAGTGCCCGAACAACGACCTCCATGGCAGGTATAGTGAATGCCACATATTAGGCAATATTGAAAATCACATGGTAAAAAATAAATGAGAATTTTGTGATTGTGTTTTCATTTAATATACAGTCCATGCAGAGTACACCTTGTAGTCTGTACAAGACAAGCACACAACCTTCAGCCTCTAAGCCCACAACTACACGAGGAATGCGGAACGGCTGGATTTTTTGTGAGGCAGCACAATGTTTGAAATGCCGGGCCTTTTGTTAAAATGCAATCACTGTCTGTCTTTTTTTTGGACATCTAGCTCTCTAGCTGGCAGTATTTCCAGTCTCCTCATTCATATTTTCAATAACTTGTTTCCTAAATTGACAGCAGCATGTCTTGCCTCCGGCTATCACAAAGGATAGTTATCCATGCCGTATTGAAAGCTCAGCAGCTGTCGATGGTGGCCATTTTGTCACTCGAACCAGCATCCCTCATAATAATCTTTGCGCAAAGGACATCACCTGGCTGTATTGATGGAAAGGAAAAGCAATTCTGCTGTCAATCAGGAGTTTGCTGTCATTTCTCTGCAAAGCTGGATAAATCCCAGGAGTTGGGTCACCAGGATGTCAAAAAACCCCACAACTACTATTGTGTTGTCTGTAGGAACTCGCAGCCACTGGATCAAGTCATCTACGTAGATATGGATATCCAGTTCCCGAATTACTGTGGCTGCATACACACGTGAATTCTTTCACGATCCTTTCCAATAACAAAAGACTGCACGGTGCATGAATGAGCGGTGTACATACATCGTCATTCTGCTCTATGAGGAGGGAAGAACAACCGAGAGGAACCCCGCTGCACTCTCCCCTTCACTTTCATTACGATCATCCATCATTTGTTGATCCGCCACAACGAACGCTGTACGCACGCCACATTCCGATATCAGCCCTTTGGCGATTATCGGACGAGAATCATCTGACTTGTGTACGTAGCCTGTGCTCATTGCCATTGCAGCCCGCAGTTCTTACCCTTCCCAATGTTTGCCAAAAAGACAAAGCACCCTATCTTGAATGGTTCCCATGCAGTGCTAGAACCTGGTGGCCAGTTATTCCACTAGTTTGATGGAAGGGGTGACAATGTTCGCCAAAACCAGGTATATTGGAGGAAAAGGCGACTGAACTGTAAAGGTGGCCTGGTCTGGCTCCTCCATCCCTTAGGCCATGCCAGATACACCTGAGAAGAATGCTCATGTCGTGAAAAATTCTGAATACAGCAGTTGGATCCGTTGGGATGGAACTGTGATCGACCGATTGGGTACAACCGCGTACAAGTCAAGGAAGGAGAGCACACCAGTGTTCTCCCCAGCTCCTTTTATCCGTCACTGGAAACTTTCACGAAAGATTTGTCTCCAGTGAAAAACATTTTACATGTGCAGTGCTCAACCCAGAAATTTTTTTAAGCTGGGTGGGAAGAAGCTGGTGGCAGCCCCTGTATTGTGACCCAAGGCTTCAGTAACCACCCTAAAACAGCCGGGCGGTTGCTGTAAGTGCTGGGTAGTGCGCCCGGCTAAAAGGGACTGGGGAGAACACTGATGAACTGTTAAGAAGTGTCATTGTCAGTGAATTAGCAAATAGTGGGTGGCTGCGATCAATCTTTTATCTAAAAAATGGCAGCCATGGTTCCACCCAGGCCAGACTTCAAATGCATCTGCCTTTGTTCATCTCCATTCCATGATGGCTGAGATTAATAGTTTACAAGAGATAAGATTGTTTTTCACTTCTATTCATCTTATTGAAAGAAGCTAACATTTTAGGCATGTCCAACAGGTATTTTTTGTGCAAACATCACACTTTCTATACATCCCTCCGTGTTCAACCCAGACATTTTTTTAAGCTTGGTGGAAAGAAACTGTAGGTGGGTGTCAGCCCTTGTATTGTGACCCAACTCTTCAGTAAGCACCCAAAAACAGCCAGGGGGTTACTGGAAAGTGCTGGGTGGTGCGCCCAGCTAAAAGGGCCGGGGAGAACGCTGAACCCTGCAAAAGCAACATTGCAGTCCCAGACCTTGCATACGACCATTGATAGAAACGTTTGCAAAAAATGTTAAAAAAGTGAAGTTGTTGCCGTATATCATTTTCTTTTGTTCTTTAGATTTGGCATCCAATAAGAAAAGATAAATTTAAGTAAAAGCTAGCTTTTAGATGTCAAATTACACTGCCATTGCCTTCACCTCAAAAAGGGTCCCCTCCTTGCCGATCCTCCAGGTGTTTGCAATTAAAAAGATCAAACAAACGGATTTTAGTGTTTCTATCATACCCAGAGAACACAATGCAGATGCATCTGATGTAACTAGATTTTTTTTTGTGTTACTTGCGACTAATGTAAGAGGAAGTTGTCCTGCGGTTGGGTTTCCATGACATTTGCCCACTTGTATCCAGTCTCCTCCGAAGATGAAAGCTTCGCTCTGTCTTTTGATAGCTTACAACTAATTGGACTGCCTGGCACAGCAGCCTTTTTATTCCCTTACTCCCAATTTTTTTTTTTTTGGTTACATGTGAAAAATAGACAAAACCCGCCATGCTTTCTGTGTTGTATGATCATAGATAAAACATGCCATGGACAGGGGGGGAATTTAAAACCATCTAATGAAGGCGTATTTACCTTGTAACGTGATATCCGAGAGGTATTTCTGCATGAAGCGCCGGGGACACAAAAGTTCAAGGTGTTTTTTTTTTTTTCATCCAGGGAATTTTTGCAAAACATTTTTTTTCTTCTCCTTCAAGCCTTTAATATGTGTGGATTTAATCAGCCCGTATTCTTATTGTCACTGTGAAGGGAAAAAATTCAGCAAATGTTTACTTCTTGGAGTGTGTACATAGCTTTTGCAGCATAGCAAACAAAGATCAAAGGTTTGTAAATTGCCTGTGTCGGGTTTGTCAGCGATAGGCTGGTGTTTGGTTTATTGGCAGGATGAATGGGACTAGCATATAAAATAATGGCTTGTACACGTGAGCGGCCATTGCTCAGGCTTATAAATACTTCCCATGGTTCTGTTGGACACGTCAGCTTTACAAAGGTATATCACTTTGAGCAGCAGTACCTGAAAGAGCTCTTCCAATTCTCAAACATGATTTATTAAAGCTCTCCGAGGCTGGAGAGGATACACTTTCATCAGTGAACCTGGGTGATTCAGCAAACCTGCAATGGTTCTCTTCAAAGTCATTGGCTATTTGTTCTGAATTTATCCTGAACCAGATCCATTCCAGGTTTGCTGGATCACCCAGCTTCACTGATGAAAGTATATCCTCTGCAGCCTTGGAGAGCTTTAAAAAATCAGGCCTATAGTATCAAGCAACCTGGAACATTGTGGGTAAAAGATAGTAAAATGTGTATTTCCTATGTATTTACAGTGTTCTCTCCAGACCCTTTTAGCTAGGTGCACCACTCGGCACTTTTCAGTAACCACCTGACTGTTTTTGGGTGGTTACTACTGAAGAGTTGGGTCACAATACAGGGGCTGCCACTCACCTACAGCTTCTTCCCACCCAGTTTAAAAAAAATTCTGGGTTGAGCACTAGTTTTGTAAAACGGTTCCTGTCTACCTTATGACCACCACCTGCATCCCATTTATACTCCTTCACCTTACTAGTGGTTGCCCTGTCTCCTTCTCCATCATTCCTGTCCTTGCAATCCCCAATGACGATCACCTGTACTTCCCGGAATGAAGGAGCATGTGACCGCCACTTATGTCAGTGCTCAACCCAGAAATTTTTTTAAGCAGGGTGCGAAGAAATTTTAGGTGGGTGGCAGCCCCTGTATTGTGACCCAACTGTTCAGTAATCACCCAGAAACAGCCGGGTGGTTACTGAAATGTGCCGGGTAGTGCACCCGGCTAAAAGAGGCTGGGGAGAACACTGCATGTGATAATGTTTCGGTCAGCCAGTTGCTATTGTTGCCACCCATGCATGCTGCAACAGAGACCAAGGGGCCTTTTGAGATCATGTAGGGGAACAATAGAAACCCCAATGTTTGTATGACTGATACCTCTACATCTGGTCAAATGGCCGCAAAACGCGTTAGAGCTGTGTTATTGCTCAATAAATCTAACCCTGGAATAATGTTCACATAAATTGTGTTTATTCCTTCCCAGCGCTCCTCTTCTGCTGCCTCTCTTTGTAGTTCTCTTCATTGGCTTCCATTTCACCTTAGAATCAAATTCATCTCCTGTGCTTTGCCTTCAAATCCCCCACAGTTCTTGTCCCACTTACCTTTCTGACCTGATAGAAAAATACCCCCCTAGCCGCTCTCTTTACTCCTTCAATGACCTACTAATAACTTCCTCACTCATAACCTCATCACACACACGGCTCCAAGACTTTTCTAGAGCTGCCCCGATTCTCTGGAATGGTCTTCCTCGTCCTATTCAGCTGGCTCCTACTTTCTGCTCATTTAAAGGAGCTCTCAAATCCATCTTTTCATACTACCAGTCTTCACCTGTCTCTTCAAACCCTCACCCACCATTCCATATCCCCCTCCTATTGTGTGATACTTCCCCCACCTCTTAGATTGTAAGCTCTTCGGGTCCTCTCCTCCTCCCGTGTCACTGTCTGTATCTGTCTGTCATTTGCAACCCCTATTTAATGTACAGCACTGCGTAATATGTTGGCGCTATATAAATCCTGATTATTATTATTAACATTAATGGTATTATATCTGGTTTGGAAATTGCTCCATTCGTCTTTGCATACCGAAGTGACACAAAAGGTTATTTACTGATCCTTGTGGTTTATAATTCCATCTTTTGTAAAGACTTTTTTTTTTTGTTTAATGAGAAAGAAATTTCATGTTTGTTTAAGTTTTGGAATGTCATTTTGTTTTGCTCTGGCTGGAATCCTTGTGTCAACATTACTTCTGATACAAAGACTTCATATTTTTCATTTTTCAGTAACAGCTGGACCGTTATTGACCGAATGTGCCAGTTCTTCTTTTAACACGGGCCTGGGGGGATATAGAAGGGTCCTCGTCTCTCGTTGACTGGTCCGGCTGTGAAGGGAGGGGGATAATTTAAAATTAATGTCTGAAGCTATGACTGCAATCTGACACTGTGGGAATGCAGGTGGTCTGAACTCGTGTACAGAAATTAAACCAACATGCCAATTCTCCTTTGGGTTCAGCGCCGACTGGCCTTGCTCCCCGGGCCTTGAAATGCCTTCTGGCATTCACTGATTAAATCTTTTGCTTGTTGTGTTAAACAGGCGATGTGAACATGGGAGCATCAACCCATACTATATAGACACGTTGTAACTGATAAATAGCGCAATGTCTTGTTATTGTCCGTCGGAACAAAGATTAATAAACATTCGCTCCACTTGTACTTGGCACTCCCAGAGAACAAAATCAGTTTTCACTTATGTAATCGGTACTTCAGATTATCACATATTGTAATTTTAGAAAAATGATTGTGAAATAATACATAATGCCTATGCAAGAATTAAATCCTTAGGAGGAGCTCATCCTTCGCATGTTATGGCTGAATAGGTTTTAGCGGAGAACACAAGAAAGGTTTGAGTGAAATTATACAGAAGGAGTGTTTCTTACCCGGCTCCATGTATCAGTCATGATGGTATAATAGTAGGGGCAGGTACAAGCACAGTATGGCTCCGAGTGATTTTAAAGCAGAGTTGGCAAAGATGAATTATTCTTTAGGGCTGATTTACAAAGTACAACACCTTTTCAATCACTTCATAGTAACCTATATACTACGGAACTATATTATACTTCCTAGCTCTCATACTCCACTGCTCTGTGTTGGCACCCCTTGGCACAAGAAGTGCAATCACATAAATCATTATTTCATAGAGATGATGATATGTTTCCAACCAGGTCTGTTCTGAGGGATGTTTTTTAAGTTTCCAACTGCACAGTTGTATTTAGACACCCTGCACAATTGCTGTACCAGAAGGTGAGACTATGACAAGTAAGTTGGTTAGTACCAAGGTATCACTGCATGTTAAGCTACGTACACACTTCCAATTATTATCGTCGGAAAACGAACGACGAACGTTCCTGCACGATATATATGAACGATCGTATAGCACCGATCCTGCACATAGAGGTAACGACACGATCGTTCGTAGATATTGTACACACAATAGTCGCTCTCCCCCTCCCCTCTCCATAGAGCATGAACGGTGCTGTATGTACAGCACCGTTCATGCATCGTGCACTCCCTTGTCGTTGGAAAGAATCGTGAAAGATCCTTTCCAACGACAAAAATTGGCAGTGTGTACGCAGCTTTAGACGAATAGAACGAGGAAGACCATTCCAGAGAGTTGGGGCAGCTCTAAAAAAGTCTTGGAGCCGTGCATGTGATGAGGTTATGAGTGAGGAAGTCATTAGTAGGTCATTGGAGGAGCGAAGAGAGCGGCTAGGGGGGTATTTTTCTATCAGGTCAGAAAAGTAAGTGGGTCAAGAACTGTGGAGAGATTTGAAGGCAAAGCACAGGAGATGAATTTGATTCTAAGGTGAAATGGAAGCCAATGAAGAGAACTACAAAGAGATGTAGCGGAAGAGGAGCGGAGGGAAGGATGGATGAGTCTGGCTGCAGCATTCATAATAGATTGTAGTGAGGAAAGTCGGGTTAGTGGAATACCAGAGAGATCAATGATCAATATTCTTTCCTGGTTTGTACATGTATACAAAATAATTGTACATGCCGGCCATGTTCACACTGCAGCTCCAATGATCCCGAGATAGAAGCTGAATGTTGCTGGGATGTAGTAGTTTTCATATGGATCATATTTTTATATCAATCATAAAGCCATGATTGCAGGGAATTCTGCAGGTTAGAAACATTTGCAGAAACCACTTTGAACTCTCCTAATATGCTGCTGAATAGGTAGCAATGGGTAGTTCACCCAGCATGCACCGAACAGTAAAACCATATGGAAGTCTATGTTTGTTCTAGAAGCAGATAATTATATTCTGCTGTTCTGTGATTGTGTTAATCAAATAATGGAAGAATCAGTTGTTTAATAATTATCTCCTGTGATCCTTGCCACATTGGGGATCTCGCTTACACAATTTTTTAATTAAAAATCTAACGTGTGCTCTGCAGGACGGCTTTCTTTCTTCTTCAATGGGCAAGATTGTAAATAAGATTATAGAATGTATTTACTTAGGTATATTAATACTTTCATGTTTTCTGCAAATGTATTTTTTTACTTTGGTAAACCAGTGGAATTTTAAAGATAAAATTTCGTCTTAAATGTTACGTCTTACATTAGCAGGGAAATGTCACGAGTTTGGAAACCACTTTTTCCTATCTTTTGATATAGAAGGAGGTGTTTCTAAACACAGTAATTACAGATTCCTTGCGTTCTGCCTATTACAGAAAGGCAATATCAGTGTTTTAAGGCCTGACTGCTGTATCAGACTAGTGATACAGTAGGCATGCAATGAAGAATAGATCTTCTTACATGGGGGACCTTTGCACTGAATGTGTGAAGAATTATGTTGCTGCATTTTAATATGCAGATCTAAGGCTAAATGCACACGTCAGATGATTCTCGTCCGATAATTCCTCAGGCCTGATATCGGACGAGAAATCTGGTGTGTGTACAGCACTCGTCATTCATGGATCCCTCCAGGCAGATCCACGAACGATTGTAATGAAAGTGAAGGAGAGAGAATGCAGCGGGGTGCCGCTCTCTAAAAAGCAGAATGGTGCTGTGTGTACAGCGCTCATTCATGCATCATTCAGTCTTTTGTCGTTCGTGAAAGATCCTTTCCAACGACAATTATTGAACGTGTGTACGTAGCCTTAGGTTAAAGAAAAAAAATCACAAAGTGTGAAGGCTGACATTTATAATTTCCCTTTTTTAAAAATGTCAGTTTCCTAGCTGCTATTTAATGCAATAGCTTTAATACACACGCTGCGTAATATGTTGGCGCTATATAAATCCTGTTTAATAATAATAATACACACAGCAAATATGTGGCAATTCATAAAAACTAGAAATAGGACTGGGAGTTGTAGCAAGCCGTCCTTACTGGGAGAATAAAACATGGAGTCAGACAGGTCACTGTGGACATTTTCCCAGATTCCTTATCTCACTTTATTGTAACATCATATCACAAAATCTAAGCCTAGCATTGATCTTGTGTCTCATTGTCTTTACAACAATGTAGTAAAAAGAATGTTTTGGAATTCTCCTGACTTGCTAAGCTGCATACACACGTGCAATTATTGTCGTTGGAAAGGATCCTTTACGATACTTTTCAACGACTAAGGACTGCACGATGCATGAACGAGTTCTGTACATACAGCACCGTTCTGCTTTATGGAAAGGGGAGGGGGAGAGCAACGGAACGGCACCCTGCTGCATGCTCTCCCCCTTCCTTTTGCCTTAGGGTCGTCCATGGATCTGCAAGGACCGTCGTTTGGATGATTGGTGACGGGCGCTGTACACACACCAGATTCTTGTCCGATATTGGCCCTGAACCATTGGGCGTGTGTACGTTGCTCTATGCATTTTGCTGTTTTGCAGGTTGAAGGTAGTCCAGATTGCATAAAGACAAATCAAAGCAATGAAGTTTTTAACAATTCCCTTCTATATCCAAAATTTAAAAAGGCTGTAGATACCCTTTATGAATGTGGACAATCAATCAAACGTTTTATATAATGGTAGCATACAAATCGGAGCCATTGGGAATGTCAACTCTACCCCCTGAGTAAGTGTAAAATGTTTCTTATATTTGGAGCATCCCTTTAGGCTAGGTTTGGTCAAACAGGTCATGGTAAAGTTATATAGTGACTTTATAAATTGGTGCCTATATTTTGTTGAATCTTCCTTACCCCCTAGTATGACGGTCTCTGTTTATTTTACACCCATGGAATTAGACATTTGTTGAATTTTCTGGCACCAATATGGCTGTGTCTGTTGATTTTATACCTATGGAATTGGGCATTTAATAAATCATTCTTCCACCAATATGGCTACCTCCATTGATTTTATACCCATGGAATTGGGTATTGTTGAATCCTCTGTCACCAATATGGCTTCCTCTAGAGATTTTATACCCATGGAATTAGACATTTGTTGACTCTTTCTTGCACCAATATAGCTGCCTCTAGTGGTTTTATACCCATGGAACTAGTAATTTGTTGAATCCTCTGCCACCAATAATGCCACCTGCAGCCTCCATTGATTTTATTTTATTGCCCCAGTATGGCTGTCTCTGCCTATTTTAAACCAATGGAATTAGACATTCGTTAAATGCTTTGGCGCCAATATTTCTGCCTCCATTGATTTTATACCCATGGAAATGGGCATTTGCTGAATCCTCTGGCACCAATATGGCTGCCTCCATTGATTTTTTTTTACACATAGAATTGGACATTGAATCCCCTGGCACCAATATGGCTGCCACTGGTGATTTTATAACCATAGAGTTAGCCATTTGTTGAATACTTCTGGCACCAATATGGCTGCCTCCTTTGATTTTTACACCCATGGAATTGGGCATTGAATCCCCTTGCACCAATATGGCTGCCATTAGTGATTTAATGCCCATGGAATTGGGCCTTTGTTGAATCTTCTGGCACCAATATGGCTGCCTTCATTGATTTTATTGCCCCATTATGGCTGTCTCTGCCTATTTTATACCCATGGAATTAGACATTTGTTGAATCCTTTGGCACCAATATTTCTGCCTCTAATAATTTTTTACCCATGGAGTTGGGCATTTGCTGAATCTTCTGGCACCAATTTGGCTGCCACTAGTGATTTTATAACCATATAATTAGACATTTGTTGAATCCTTGTGCACTATTATGGCTCTGTTTAATAATTTTGTAACCATAGAATGAGCCATTTATTGAATACCTCTGGCACCAATATGGCTGCCTCTGCTGATTTTATAACCATGGAATTAGGCATTCATAATTGTTAACTGGACCCATATACTTTGCAGACTGTCTACAAAATATAAAAAATTCCAATATGTTGTTCTGTGTCATATGGAAAGTGTTTTCGTTTTCTATATGTGCGTTCATAAATGTGAATATGAAAACTTGTAAACAGTCAGGAATGTGTAAGCCCGGGGCTACAATCTTTAATTATATTTTCATATTCCCAATCAACGTTTTACAAAGGCCTGCACAGGAGAAGACGGCCTAATTGGGGCTGGGTGAATTAGGTCTTTGTACTGGGGGAAACCAAATTCTCTATAAAAGAAAAAAGAACATGAAATTGTGGTGGATAATAAAACACGTCTACCATTGGAAAACCCTGTCCCAAATTGATAACAGAAAAGCCGGAGTTTGCTGTACTTCCCCGGGGCCAGATGTGAAGCTGCTACTGTTGGGTTTTAGCAGAAGACGCCATCAAAAATGTTGACTTTGTGTATACAAATAAAACAACATATCGCTGCACAGTGATTGGTTTGTTTATCAAAGACCAATCTTTAGGCTGCGTACACACGTCAGATGATTTCTCGCCCCATAATCATCTCAGGGTTGATACCGGACAAGAATCTGGCATGTGTGCAGTGCTCGTCGTTTATTGATCCATCTTGGTGGATCCACGAACAATCATAATGAAAGTGAAGGGGAGAGCGCACAGTAGGGTGCCGCTCTGTCATTCTTCCCCTCCGCTCTCCGTAGAACAGACCTGTGCTGTATGTACACTCGTTCATGCATCGTGCAGTCTTTTGTCGTTGAAAAGAATTGTGAACGATCCTTTCCAACGGCAATTATTCCACGTGTGTACCCAGCCTTAGTCTCTAAGTCTGACATTGCCACCCAACATTTATTGAAAATTGCAGGTTAGTCAAGGCAAGTAATATAGGAATTGAAAGCTGGTTGCAAAGTAGAAGCTCAATACCTCTGCTGTGCTTCCTGTACGATGATTGAGCGTTATGGTTGACCGATTGGAGACAAGTAGCATATCCTGTCATTTTACCCTGATACAGACATAGCAATCCTTACATATCTCTAAAAAAGAATAGAAAACATGCCAGCTGTAGAGAAAGACCCTCCATCATTGTGGAAGCAGTGGTCTCATGGTGGAGGTCTGACATGCCCCTGCTAAATATCTGGAACAAAGCATACCTCATCCTTCCTACAAATGTCATAGATGGGTGCTAACCACAATGTGTATAAAGAGTTTTTTTTTTTTTTTGTTGGCAAAATTAAATATATTTATAGTAAAGATTGGTAAAGTGAATTAGGTAAATCATTCACAAATTCTTTATGTAACATAAATGAAACAGCTTTGTCACGCCCATTAAAAACTTCATGGGGTATAGGATCATGTGTCTATACAGAGGAACCCCTAACTAATAAATTGCAAAAGATGCAATGTGGGTCTCGCAGCCCGATGTGTTTCGCCTTCAGGCTTCTTCAGGAGACTTGTGGAGAGTGTTACGTTTTATAATCAGCAAAAAATTAATTCCTCATGGATAAGTACATTTTTTCAAAGTTTCCTTATATTGGGCAGTTGCAGATGTGCCATACAGTGCTCGGTTCCTAAGGCGCTATGACGTGTTGTGTATAGCAGCCGCAAAAAAAACCCAGACTCTCTCTTTCTGTTTTTTTTCATGCTCCTGCTAAGTTAAACCTGTTCCCAATTCAGCACAGAATATCTGCTTTACTGATTGCAGGGCAAAAGCAAGGGGTGTGTTGGACCCCTATAGAGTGACCGCTGCCTCTGCAGAGAACAAGTCTCCATCTGTAGAACATGCTGGCATTTGAGGGGCCTTTTTTTTTTTAGACTCTTGCCACTTTTTTGCACAACTTTGCACATCTTTTATTTGGATACATTTGGAATGTATTTAGTGAGTTTAAAACTAACGTTTCAATTGGACTTTGAAGCAAATTGGTGGGGTGTATTTTTCTTTTATATTAATAAACAGGATTTATATAGTGCCCACATATTATGCAATAAATGACAGACTGATACAGACAGTGACACAGGAAGAGGAGAGGACCTTGCCCTGGAGAGCTTACATTTTTAACATTAATTACCTTGTAGTTGCATTTCTACACACTGTTGCAAGATTAAACTCCCATATTCCCAGGCGCCTGCTCCGATTCTGCCCCTTGTTAGGTATTGGCGAATGCAGCGCCTTGCAACCGTTGTTAAGTAAAGCACATTGGGAAATCTTTCAGGCTCACAAGTGATCTGATGTGGCTTGAGGGCACCTGGATCTGCTATCTTTATTATTATTATTATTATTATTATTAATAAACAGGATTTATATAGCGCCAACATAATACGCAGCGCTGTACATTAAATAGGGTTTGCAAATGACAGACTATTACAGACAGGAATACAGGAGGAGAGAACCCTGCCACGAAGAGCTTACAATCTAGTAGGTGATTGTAAATATATAAATGTTTATTGTCCCATTGGTATACTTTAATATTGTTGATAGCCACTAGGGAGCCATTGTATGTCCCACTTGTAACAGCCATTCCGTGTGCTTACCAAGAGTTCCAATTTTTTTTCCCCTAGTGTATGTTATAATATTAAACCGTCTTTATATAACGCCAACATATTACGTAGCGCTGTACATTAAATAGGGGTTGCAAATGACAGACGGATACAGACAGTGACACAGGAAGAGAGGACCCTGCCCCGAAGAGCTTACGATCTAAGAAATGGGAGATGTAGCACACAATAGGAATATAGGAGAAAAAGCATTAGGGAGCCCATTACTTTTTTTGTTTTATATTGCACTATGATTATCGGCTTCATTTATATGGAAATAGTTCTTAGCAAAGTTTCTTTTATTTTGTTTCTTGCTATATGTGCTATACTGCTATATGTGACAGACCCGCTTTAACTTTGCATCTGATCACCATTATCATCTTTGTGTGTTGTGCTAACAATGTGCCTTTGTGACCAATACCAGTCACTTACTCTCACGGGAACTTGCCGTCCTGTAAAAATAAAACAGAAGAAGCATTGTAGCCGGTATTTACCTGGTTTGATCTTGTGATCAGATATGAATGTGTCATAAATGTGTCACCGAACATCAGTGTGTTGGTTACTCTGACTATAATGGGAATTCCGGGTGCAGCATTTTTGTATTTGGGTCTGTTTAATTGGGCAATTTTATACCTTGTGGAGGTCCGGAGAGGATGGGTCCAGGAAAATATGCTTTGCTCGTAGCCAAGATTCAAAATTTTATGGAAAGGATTTCCTGAAAAAAGTAGTGTGTTTTGGCCAAAAAAGACACAAATCTATATTCATGTCTATTGTGGATGTCCAGCAAATTTTTACAGTGTGATGGTCAGATGCACCAATTTGGCCCTGTTGTTTGTGTTTATACATTGGGCCTGATTTATTAAAGACTGGGGAGGATACACTTTCCACTTTCATCAGTGAAGCTGGGTGATCCAGCAAACCTGGAATAGATCTGGTCCAGGATTGAAAACCTTTGCTAAGAAATAGCGAATGACTTTTAAGAAATTCATTCCAAGTTTGCTGGATTACCCAGCCTTGGAGAGCTTTATTAAATCAGGCTATATATATATATATATATATATATATATATATAATTTGCTGTGGCATTAGGTAATATCAGAGGGCAAAAAAGGAAACATGCATTGGCCCACATGTTACTTTTTTGGGATCTGCAACCTTGGAGACAGGAACAGTGAGGATCAATGTGACTGTTGGTGCTTTTACTTTTTCTTTTACCTAGCATTGGGGTTAATCTGCAAATATGGACTGAGGATTTTTTTGTATCTCTGTAGCAATGATGATTGGTTTGGTAGACATACACAAATAGGTGCATTCATGTATTGAACTTGTATACAAGTAAAAATATATAAATGGTCCATATAGAGAACTCTCTTCCCAATTATTCACTTTAGGATTGTTACAAAGCATAAGGGGGGGTGCTCCTTGCGTGTGGAGGAAAAGAAGTTTAAGCTCCGGATAAGGAAGGGATTCTTCACTGTAAGGTGTGAAAATGTGGAATCGGCTCCCTCAGGAAGTAGTTTCAGCAACTACTATAGAATGCTTTAAGAAAAAGCTGGATGATTTCTAGAAGCACAGAATACAACTGGGGATTAAAGCTTTAAAGTAAAGATAACAGAGACTGCTGATCCAGGGAACATCCGATTGCCTCATGGAACCAGGAAGGATTTTTTTCCCCTAATTGGAGCAAATTGATCCGGGGGTTTTTGTTTTTTTTTTTTTTGTTTTTTTGCTTTCCTCTGGATCAGCAATGTCCATAGTGTTTTATACTTCCCTAGTGGTTGTAGTTGACGGACTTTTTTCAGGCCCTTTTTCAACTTAATTATGTAACTATATATTATTGTTCTCCCCAGACCCTTTTAGCTAGGGGCACCACCCTGAATTTTTTAGTAAACACCCGACTGTTTTTTTTTGGTTGGTTCACAATACAGGGCCTGCCACCTGCCTAAAATTTCTTCCCCCCTAGCTTAATAAAATTCCTGGGTTGATCACTGTATTTGAAATGCTAACCTAGTTTCCATTTGCAAAGCCCAATTTTGCACAGGTGTCAACCCAGATAAGGAACGTTATAAGCATTGGAACGTCTACTTTTCCATTATCTATAAAGTTGTTTGTACACGCACCCTTTCCCGTCGTTCATTATCTGTTTTCATGAGCGACCAATTAGTTCCTCCGGTTTTATTTTCTAACCCAATCCTTGTTTATGACAGCTGGAGTTTGGTTGTTGCCTTGTGTCTCCGATAGAACCTTTCTGATAAATCTTCTCCAGTCCTAACTTTGAATAGGAGATATCATTCCTCTGTCGCGGAGAGGAAGCGTCTGACTGAAATCTCTTCCAGCTGTGTATGAGGAGATTGTTATTTTCGTCAAGCCGTCTGTTCCCTGAAGACAATTTGTCTCATATAACAGATATCGGCAAGAATGTCTGAATTGGCCAGCTCCATTCTTACCTTAATTTTTTTGGAGAGTTTGATTAAAATGATATACAATACAGTCATTGTAACATTCCTAATGCTTTGCAAACATTTATTAATAAGTTATCTCTGGCTTTTTCCATTTTGTAATTTGTTCTGTTTACTAAATGGTATTTTATTGCGATGCAAGATGAATTACACATAAGGCACCCAAAATTTTCAGTCTGCCATTGCATGCAGAACAGCATCCAAAGCTGCACTTTTCTGTAAGCAACTGGTTGTTTTTGGATGGTTACTGAAGATTTGGGTAACAATACAGAGGCTGCCACCCGGCTAAAATTTTCTTCCCACCCTACTTAAAAAAAAAATTCTGGTTTGAACACTGTGTAACCTTTTCATAATGGTGCCCTGCCACCTGCAAAAATTAATAGTTAAAAAGAAAGTTTCTTGTTTGTTCAAAATCCAGCAAACCTTTTTTCTTCTGTAGTAAGCAGACAATGCCACCTGGACTGAAATTACAGTCCATGTTATTTGCGCTGCCTGATCGAGTTTTTGACTTCAGAGAAGTCTGAGGGGTAATCTGTATTCCAGCAGAAGATAATTGGGCATCAATATTATTATTATTATTATTATTATTATTATTATTATTATTAATAAACGCCAACATATTACGCTGCGCTGTACATAAAATAAGGGTTGTAAATGACAGATGAATACAGAAAGTGACACAAGAGGAGGAGAGGACCCTGCCCCCAAGAGCTTACAATCTAAGAGGTGGGGGAAGTATCACACAATAGGAGGGGGATATGAAATGGTGGGTTTCAAAAGACAGAAGACAACACAGCTTGGAGTTTGATTGCAGCAGAAGTAGGTTCCTACAGGAAATTAGGAGCTTGCTGCATTTCTGGTATCTCCTAGATCAGTGGTCGCCAACCTTTTTGGACCACTAAATGCATTGACTCCGGACCGCTCATGCGCACGGAGACCTGTTTCAATTAAAGGGGAAGAAACTTTCCCCAGAGTGCCGTCATGATGCCAGAACCTGCCCACTCTCCCATCGCAGGCTCATCCAGAGACACAACCCACCCACCGCCCTCAATCCATACGGGAGACGTGGTCCCCAGCTTTGGCCAGAGGAGACCACCAAAATTTTCTCGCGGACCACCGGTTGCAAGCGCAGTCTGTGTTTGTAAGCTCCTCTGGGCAGGGTCCTCTCCTATTCCTGTATCACTGTCTGTATCTGTCTGACATTTGCAACCCCTATTTAATGTATAGCGCTGCATAATATGTTGGCGCTATAATAATAATTTTGTCACTCCAGTTAGATCTAAAGTCAATCAGATACCTGACTGAGGTCATAGAGGAGCTGAGATGCCTTTATGAACAAGGTCCACTGTAGAAAAATGCAATGACATTTTTTAATAGGCGTTCAGTATTTGTGCAACAGTTTTCGTCCCTAATAAGTTATAACGGATGTTTTACCCTCACTACTCTACTCATCTGTTTTATTTTAAAGCTGTGTAAAAGGTCGCCTGCAAGCGGTGTGACCAGCTCTGCTTTAGTCAAATTACATAGCTCAATCCTCCGTCTTCAACATGTGGTACCCATTTCCCTGGCCTTTCGCCTCGGTCTAACCCCTGCCGGTAACCCTCTGCCTTCGCTGATTACTTTTTGGCAATTTTTCAGAAGCATTTCTCTCTGTGATTGCACAGAAGAAACAGCTCATGGGATCTCATACTGTTTCCTGGTAGATAAATATACATTTTAGGCTGTACCCGTGCTACAAACCAGCGGGTCTGGAGGTGCGGGTGACCACTTGAGATTGAAGAATTCAATATGGAAGGACGTTTTTTTCAGGACAGGATAGAGATGGGATGGTGGGGATTGCGGGTCTGGATTTTTTTTATTATTTCTATCATAATCCTCTGTTTTTAGCTCTCTGATACTTTTTTTATGTTAATTGTTTTAATGAATAAGGAGGAAAAGGGGTAAAAAAGTAAACAAGGGTAAATGTATGCTCAAACACATGTCAAATAGTAAGAAAGAACATAGGTGATTTCTATGTTAAAGTTGTATCCAAAACTTAGCCAACATGTTATGTTTAAGTAAACATCATCGATGACTATTTTTGAAATTCCCATTCTCTGGGAACGTGTCCAGTCTTCAACCATCGAGAGATGCAATGAAAGTGGAACGTATGATTGCATACTTCCCATGCCACAGTCCATTCTTCAGAATTAGCAGATGCTTGATTGATTTGGCATTCTATACACAAGTCCATAATATGGTTTCTGCAAATGGCACAATTGTCGACTACAATGTCCCAGGCCCAAGGAGAAACTGCATTCCACTACTTCACCTCAAACCGCTTCTTCCATGCACTACTACTACTACTACTACTACTTACTACTACCACCACCATATACATCCATGGTAGCAGCCATTTCGAACATGAAAAAATTCCCCGGTCTTTACAGTGCTTGTGTCACGCTCACTTCCGTTCTTACGCAAAGCTTCATAATAATGAAACTTTCATTCATGGAGCAAGTATACAGATTTCCTTCCCAACCTACTACAAGTCCTGAGCCATAACTAATGAAGGGAGACCTAAAAATATGCAAATATAGACTGTATATATATACTGAATATTTATTTCCCCTTTTTAGTGTATTGGAGGCAGTGATGCAATGGAATGGCAGCAGAGCACATATAGGTGCATTCATGTGTTGGACTTGTTATACCATGTTTTGTTTTCCTAACAATATTGCAATAAATTCAGTGTTCTCCCCAAACCACCCGGCTCCTTTTTGGGTGGTTACAGAAAAATTCGGTCACAGTACAGAGGCTGCCAGCCAGCTTAAAAAAATCTCTGAGTTGGACAGTGAAATTGTTACACATTTGGAATGGCAACTCCATAGTTTCCATAGGCAAAACCCAATGTTGCACAGGTGTCAACACATAAAGGGGGAAAATTTGGAATGGAAACGCATTGGACATGCAAAACACAATGTTGCACAGGCTTCAATGCATTATTCACCATAACATGATGCACTCCTACATGCAGCAATAATGTTACTTCAGCCAAAAGGCAACGTGCACACTAAAGGGTTACAACTATTGCAACTGCAAAGCCAGTTTGCGTTATGTGACACTATTATGGGTGTGTTATTATTATTACCTTGTATTTATATAGCGCTGACTAAGTCCATTATCATATCACTTTTAAACTACTTTTAATTAAGACTGTTAGGCTTACGCACACACGTCAGATAATTCTCGTCCAATAGTCGCCTCGGACTAATATTGATTGAGAATCTCGCACGTGTACAGTGATCGTCGTTCCTCATTCATGGATCTGTCCTGACCGATCCACGAACCATCGTAATGAAAGTGAGGGGGAGAGAGAGCATTGGGGTGCTGTTCTGTCATTCTTCCCTCTCCATAGAGCAGAATGGCTCTGTATGTACAACACTCATTCAATTTTTTGTCGTTAGAAAGGGTCGTGAAAGATCCTTTCCAAGACAATTATTGCACGTGTATACCCAGACTTAGTCCATTGTCATATCATTATTTAAACTTCGATGTCAGACAACACATTGGCTCAGTGGTTAGCAACTCTGGTCTTGCAGCGCTAGGTCTCAGGTTGGAATCTCAGCCAGGACACTATCTGCATGGAGTTTGCAGGTTCTCCCCGTGTTTGTGTGGGTTTCCTGCCACATTCCAAAAACATGCAGTTAGGTTAATTGGCTTCCCCACTAAAATTGACTAGACTGTATTAAAGACATACGGGACATTAGATTGTGACAAGACCATGGACTTTGTACAGCGCTGCGCAATATGTTGGCGCTATATAAATACTGTGTAATAATAATATCCTTTGCTCAACATTATTAAAGATCAGGGTGGCAAATACCAATCTATAAACATTTCCATAACACATTCACACCCAGAAAGTTTTTTTAAGCTGGGTGGGAAGAAACTGTATTGTGACCCAACTTATCAGTAACCACCCAAAAAAGAGCCGGGTGGTGGTTACTGAAAAGTGGTGGTGCTCCCGGCTAAGAGGGGCCCGCGAGAACACTGCATTCCATTTTATGCATCTGTATTCCCTTCCTACTTGTTGCAGATCTGCAGTTACCATTAATGAAACACATAGATAGATATCACACAGTAACTGCAACATTTTGCTTTTTATTTACTCCTGAAAACCATCTACATGTAAATGTATCTAATTCCAGTGCAGAATTCACAACATAACGAATAAAAGTTTAATTATTAAAATAGAATGATATATTATACCTAAACCATAAATCAAAAAGAAAAACCCTTCACATATTCTTCTCTCTCCTTTCCCCGTGAACCAGGGAGCCGGGCATGTTTCTGGCACTTTGCATGCAATTATTTTGTAGCCTTGGGGAAGAACTGAGAGACTTATCTGCTAACTGCTGCTTGCCTGGGACTTTTTCCCCCCCTCTTCCATAAAATAGTACAGTTCTTATTTAACACGGATTTACTGGTTTTGGGCCATCTGTAAAAAAAAAAAAAAAAAAAAAAATGGCAGTTTTGCTAATTGGTTTTTAGCTCGGCAGCACAAGTTTAATGAAAACCAGAACCCCGCTACACTCAGGATGGGAGAGTACAAAGATTTGGCGCTAGTTTGCATTGTGAAGCTGTGTTAGTTAAATGAGGCTTTCGGGCCTACTTAGGGATGTTAGTGGTTGATATCGAACACTTGTGACATTTAACAAATTTGTTTAGGTTGGAAAGAAACTGGTATAGGGGGAAATGGTGTGTTTAGAGAATACAGTGACATGGTAAAATATGTTTACCTTCATACTGGATTGACATTTTCATGCCATATTATTATTCTTATTATTACATGGTATTTATATAGCGCCAACATAATATGCAGCGCCGTACAAAGTCTGTAGTCATGTCGCTAGCTGTCCCTCAAGGGAGCTTACAATCTAATGTCCCTACCATAGTCATATGTTGGGGGGAAGCCAGTTAACCTAACAGCATGTTTTTGGAATGTGGGACGAATACAGAGTACCTGGAGTAAACCCATGCACACGCGGGGGGGAACCTGCAAATTCCATGCAGATAAATCCCTCACTAAGATTTAAACCTGGGACCTAGCACTGCAAAGGCAGAGTGCTAACCACTGAGCCACCATGCTGCCCATACCATAAATTGAACATTTTCATGTGCTGCCATTGTCCTCCATGTTCCAAAATGTGCATCAAAAAACTGCAGGGCAATGTAATGACTGTTGATATTGCTATATTGTTTTAAGACTTTGTTACAGATAATGTTTAATTATATTTTTAGTAGGGTATTGGAAAACTACAGAACTTTCATGCTAGTAGATTTTTTAACGAGGTGACAATGCTGCAGCAAAATTGTCCAAGTCGCAGCGGTTATGCCACTTGCACCAGTGGCGGCCGAGATGAGTAATAATAATTTGTAGAATATGTTTGGCACAATTTTTATTTTTAATGGCAGCAGGGGGCTGGCAAGGTAGAAATTCATGGAAGAATCACTTTATTATCTTTGTGCCCTTATAGCACACGGAGATAAAAAAATACATCACCCTTCTTTGCATTACTTTGCTGGTGTGGCCCTTTCAATGCTCTTATTGTTGACGTTTGGAGATCTTAGAGAATGAATAACTTTAAGTCACAATAAAATAGCTTGAGAGGCGATTGTATGTGTTAAAGTCCTTTTACTAAATGATAAGGATATGTAAATTACAGCTTATATATGATTTTATTGATTCGGTATTACCTCCAGGTAATCATTGCAGGATTCCAGGCCTTCATGTGTGAGAATTGTAGTATGATATGTGAAGATCCTTAACTAAACCTGCTTATATTCTAATTTTGTCTTTTTCTCTTTTTGTGTTTCAGAAAATTTTCAATTCCTTTGTATATACAGAGAAAATTTCGAATGGAGAAAGTGAAGTACAGCAAGTAAGTACTTTCAAATTTTGATAAAGGGACCTATTCAATAATTGTTTAACCTACAATATTTTGTTAAACCAGCAGTGTTTCTCAACCAAGGTTCTGTGAAAAACCTAGAGGTCCTCCAGAGGTTGCTAGGGGTCCCTTGAGCAATGAGCCCTTTGTGATTCTCAGGTCAGTTTAGGTGACACCAATGATCTGTAAGGGTGACATTCTTTTTATGACTAGCAATGTAAGAGGAATTCTTCCCACTGACCACCACACTAATATACTGTGAGCTGTGGATATAAAAATTATAGCCGGGGTTCCCTAAACACTTGAAAGTTATTTCAAGGGGTTCTCCCATGTTAAAAAGGTTGAGAAATGCTGGGCTAGATCATATCCAGGTTTTTTAAGGTAAGTGAGTCATTCCCACAGTGTCAGAAGATATTTAATAAAATATAACAATATGGAATATTGTTAACCAGCTTTTTCCTGACAACAATTAGCCATGGGAGTCTTCTGAGTTTACACATCAGACAACTGTCCCCTACATTTGCATAATTGTCCAAATTGTACAGTAAATTTCTCTTTTTGGCTTGATGGTCTTTGTCACAGAGATTGACAGTGGAAGAATATTTGGAGTTGTCCATGGAACAGTGAGAAACCCCTCAATGGCCACATTTAAGGTGACCAGTGTTTAAAACAGAAAATCCTTTGTTTTGGAGAGATTTCCTCTTGATGAGTCCATGAGGGAGGAAGTCAAGTCACATCTCCCAAATAGAACACAAATGGCATGAAACACCTGATATGAGTTCTATCTATCCCTACTCCATCCATATCAAAATCTCTGGAGGACATTCAGCATCTTCTAGCTTTTTCTGAACTTCCGAAGTTTTACGTTATTTGTAGTTAATGTAAAGTCTAACGTCTGTACAAGCGTCTCCAAATGCCTAGCAGAGAGGTTTCTTTTTATTTTTGAGATTTGAAACCATTTGTGAAACCTTGGCAAATAGTGCATGTTTTCAAGCATTTGCAAGCGGAATCAGTTCAAATGCCACTTGTGTGTATATATGTGTTTATGTATGTGTGTAGGCTTGCTCCTACTTTCTGCTCATTTAAAAGAGCTCTCAAAACCCATTTTTTCAAACTTTCCCACCCGTCTTCTTCTGTTTTTTGAAACCACCACTACTTCCCACCACTACATATCTCCCATCCTATTGTGTGTGAAATTCCCCCACCTACTAGATTGTAAGCTCTTCGGGGCAGGGTTCTCTCCTCCTGTATTAGTCTGTCATTTGCAATCCCTATTTAATGTACAGCGCTGCGTAATATGTTGGCGCTATATAAATCCTGTTTAATAATAATATATGTATATTCATAGTGTATAATTCTGGACTGGCCTTGCAGTACAGCAGCACTCAGTGTGCTCTTGCATCCTTGCATGTAAGTGCTCAATGGTACTGTAGTAAAGACCACTGTCTACCATTGCAGGGTAAAATAGAAAGATCCATAATGTCACCAAACATGACAACACCTATGTAAAGGAAAAACATCCAAAAACACTAATTTTATGTGAACTAGGATTTTTTAGACATCTGGATTCTTTGATCTTTGAATGCCCTAATGTTTTAGTTATCAAGATGACTCTTTTAGAATATTTATTTAGCTTCTGTTTTGGTACCATTTACATTTTGCCCTAGTGGTGCTGAATAATACATTTTCACAATTCTATTTGTCTATTCCACCTTTTTAGTTGCCTATGTGTTTCTGCTTCTTTTTCACTTTCTGTTGCAAATCTGGAGATTGCATTGTAAGTAGATAACAGGCTATATAATGTATATGAAAGCTGTGCTCATTCTGTGTATTTTTAAAGAGGCTTAAAGAAGAGCATTTGTAAATAAATCTTCATTCTTACAGTGATCTTGTTGTTGCCTATGTACTACTAGACCAGAACCTGAACAGGGCTAAAGACTCTCTTGCTGTTTCTATATGACATTGTTTGTGTCTGGCAATTGGTCACTTATGCATCCTGTGCTACATCAACGCTAAAAGGGGAGAGTGACGCAAACTTTCCATATCCGAAAGTACTTATGCAGAGACCGGAGAACATCAAAGGGGTATATACATGATCGGTGGCAGCATGAAGTAGAAGGGCATAGCAGCCGCAAGTCTTAAAATACTTGGTGAGAAAGCCCTGGAATGCATGGATGGTGGGGAAGGCACCTTTGTTATGACAATATTCTAAATGTCTGCACTGACCTCAGGCAGAACAACGAACTTGTAGCTTACCACTAACAGGACAAAAATATTAGTAAAAAAAAATACGGTAATCACTGAGATTTTAGATTAATATTATTACACAGTTTTTATATATAGCACCAACAATTAATGCAGCGCTGTACAAAGTCCAAAGTCATGTCACTAGCTGTCCCTCAAAGGAGCTCACAATCTAATGTCCCTACCATTGTCATATGTCATTAACACAGTCTAAGGTCATTTTAGG
>NC_092865.1:7180409-7207963 GCF_032062135.1 Pyxicephalus adspersus
CCAATTAACCTAATTGCATGCTAGCAGACAATTGAGATTTAGACTTCAAATTCCTCTTGGTGACATTCCTTTTCCATTAAGGAGATCGCCATTTGACCTACGGCTACCTCTGCACATATTCAACAACATGCTCTGTCATCAGAAGTTAGCAACATCTCGCTGATTTTGGTCCGGTTGCATGGTGATAACTTGGATTTGGCTACATCATGAATCCTGCATTTGTTCTTCAAACCAGTGGTAGGGAAGCGAGATCAATTTATTCCCCAAATGTACTCTTCCTTTACAAACGCACTCATCTTTCAGCTCCAAAGTGTAAATGAGCTTAAAACCTCCGTCCAGGGATTTCTCAAGCTCACCAATAGCTCCAATGCCAAGTCTACGTAACCGATACATCTGCTTTTAAAAACTTTTGGTCTTGACTAAAGTTCTGATATATTTTGAAGATCATTAAAGCGTATCAAAACTAAACATTTTTACTTTACGTGGAAGGGTAGACAACAGTGAGATCGTCTTTTTTTTTTTTTTTTTTTTTTAATATCCCCTTCACAGCGGCTATGTCACCTGCGCAGTGTGAGATTGGGTGACGTAGCAAGAGGAAGATGGCGGTGCCGATGCTCCCCGCACACTGGGACAAAGAGGAATTCCAGGACGACGCGGGATCCGATTGTGAAAAGGACCAGCGTCATCGAGGGATCTGCAAGAATAAAGGTTATTTTTTTAATTTTAGTTTCGCTTTAACTTGTTGCTTCATTCAATATCTTAGATTGTGTACACACGTCAGATGATTCTTTTTTGATAATTGCTTCAGGGCTGATATGGAATGTGAATTTGACGTGTTTACAGCACTCGGCGTTCATGGATCCATCCTAGAGCATGGACGAACGATTGTAATGGAAGTGAATGGGTAGAAAGTGAAGTGGGTGCCATTCCGTTTATCTCCCCTTTCCATAGAGCAAAGCGTCTCCAACGACGATTATTGCACGTGTGTATGCAGCCTTAGACTTTTTGTTTCGTTCCCGGCCCTGTGTTTCCAGAACATTTCCCCAACAAACGCCCTCTCTGTAATAATTTTCAGAGCTTGGAACAGCCAGAGAGAGAGAGAGTATAAATAAATCAACATTCATAGCCGAGTTCCAACCATGGCATTCCTCCAGACTGTCAGCGATCCTTTTACTGAAATGTTTGCTGACCTCTGACCTCCTGGGTTTGGAGCCAGTTGAGCGGTTCTGTCCCGGAAGGGTTAAAGCACTTGTCCTGAAGTGTGTTTCCCCAAGTTAGGCCCAGTAATCTGACACTGTGTAAACTGAGGCCGGTGAGATCACCCAGAGCCAGCAGGAACGTCTTTCAGTGCTCAGGAGGCCGCAGAGCGCAGCTTTTACAGGCCAGATGTGATATAAACAAGCGGTAGAGTAAAATCTCAGGCCTAGTCTGTCATTCAGCAGAGTGTTGGTTTGCCAGAGACTGACAGATAGGTTTGAGCTTTCTTAAGACAAAAGTATTTTTCTTTCTTTTTTTTCCATCATATTGCAAAGCTAACGGCAATCAGTAAAATCTCATATAAGCTTTAACATGTCCATGCAATTTTAAAAGGTGTTTTCAATATTTCTGCAGCTTTCGTTTTTTCCCCAATTGAGCTCTTGGGTTGTCACTCTGATGCATGCATCCCTGGTGGAGACTGTAAGAACCTATGCCAACAGACACAGTCCATCATTACTGCCATCCTGCAGCATGGTGGCTCAGTGGTTAGCACTGCGGTCTTTGTACTGTTAGATCCCAGGTTTGAATCTCGGCCAGGACACTATCTGCATGGAGTTTGCAGGTTCTCCATGTGTTTGCATGGATTTCCTCTGGGTACTCACATTTCCAAAAACATACAGTTAATTGGCTTCCCCCCAAAATTAATCTTAGACTGTAAAAAAGACATATGACTATGGTAGGGACATTAGATTGTGAGCTCCTTTGAGATAGCTAGTGACATGACTATGGACTTTGTATAGTGCTGCTTAATATGTCAGCACTATATAAATACTGTATAATAATAATCCTAAAGCTGGTCCAAAACAATGATGTGCAGTTCATGCAGGATTGAGGAATAGTTGAGGCCTTTTCACAACTGGAGTATGAAATCTGCACCATTGGCAGAGACTGGGCACAAAGCAAAGGCTTCTGGGCACCCAAGAATAGAAAACCACACCGCAGGTAATTAGATTTGCTTGGTGTGCTGTAAGTCTACGTACACACATCAGATAATTCTCATCAGATTATCATTTCAGCGCTAATATCGGTTGAGATGGATCTGTCCTGGCAGATCCATGAATGACCGCAATGCAGGTGAAGGGTAGAGAGCGCACCTGGTGCCGCTTACTCATTCTCCCCCCTACCCTCTCCATAGAGCCAAATGGAATTGTATGCACAGCACTCGTTCATACGTCTTTCAGTGTTTTGACGTTGACAAAAGTCTAGCCTAACTGTGGACCAAATCTTCAAACAACTGCATGGCCAAAAGCAACTTGCCGCCATCTGGTAGCCTTGCCACAATCTAATGCAGCTCCCTTCAAAAAATGGTGCCAAACTGCTCCTATAAACTTAAATGGAATAGGTTGGGATCACAGCTGGGCCTACCGTGGCCCTTGGAAGACAAGGACACTGTTGCTCGAATAAGAACTTTCATGGCTGAGCATACCATAATTCCTTATGTCAAGATATTTTTTAACGAAAGCTTCAGATTTAAATGTATTTGAAATTACAATAATATGTTGAAGCTCAAAATATTTTTTAGTAATGGGGTTTACATATCATTTAGGTCCTTGTGTGTTTTTATAAATGTTATATTTAAGAGAAGCTTAATAAGGTAAAGCCATAATATTGACTATGAGCGGGAGACTGAAGCCACTTTGTAGCTGCACACTTGGCCATTGTCAGTCTGGGCACATGGAGCCGTTCACTCAAACTCCGGCCTCGATTAAAATGATTTCCCTTGCAAATGCATTTTTAAACAGCCTGATTTATCATGTGCCAAAATATGCTCTTGTATTCTTGCTATTTAATTTAAATTAGTTTCTGCTTCACTATAGGATTAAGGTTTGAGTGTTGATATCTTTAAAGCTTTACACCAGCTAGCCGGGGGTTATTTATGAGACTCTCTTAACCTGTTTGTTCCTAGTCAACGGCGGCTGGTAATTCTTCACCGCAGAGACCGTTTTCCATTGCCTCCTCGGCCGTATTGTAAAAATCTTCATTGGACGGGCCTCGTTTATATTGGAGAGAGGACGTGTACAATTTGTTCTCCATTATGCACAGCTACACTGCAACCCAATGCATTCAATAAAAAAAACTGGGCCAGTGAAGCCCCATTGAGTTCGATTGAAATAGATCACATGATCTGCCAAACCTGGTCTTTTTTGCCCTAATTTTTTTAATCACACCCCACAGTCCCGAACTTGGTGTAGGATTGGGCTCATTTGCAATTCACGTAGCTGTGTTTTAATAATTTGTGGTGCAGCCATAGTACTGCCTTGGCAAAAGTAGGTCTACGTACACACATGCAGTAATTGTCGTTGGAAAGGATCTTTTGCGATCCTTTCCAAAGACAAAAGACTACACGATGCATGAACAAGCGCTATACATACAGCACCATTCTTCTCTATGGATAGGGGAGGGGGGTGAATGACAGAGCGGCACCCCACTGTGCTCTCTCCCCTTCACTTTCATTGATGTTCCTCATTCGCCATCCGTGGATCTGCCAGGATGGACGACGGAACAATGAGTGCTGTACACATGCCAGATTCTCATCCGATGTCAGCCCTGAGGTGATTATCGTACAAGAATCATCTGGTGTGTGTACGTAGCCTAAGTTTTTTTTGGAGTGGTGCTTTAAAGTGCAATTAAAGTTTTGTGATTCAGGCAGGTTGATTTTGCAGAAAAGAACAGGTGATGCCCCTTCAGCAGTAACACATGCACATGCGCAGCTCAGTATGGGTTTGCCAGAGAACCCGGCACAGCCAAGGGAAGCTAGAATGTGCCAGGTTCTATGGCAAACCCATACTGAGCTGCACATGTGCAGCTTATCAAAGTTTTAAGTGATTTCCCGCGCACATGTCATCCCCGGACGGCCAATCAAGATGGTGGAAGATTCTTTGGAAGGTAAAGAAAAAGGAGGATGCCTGCCCCCGCGATGATGGTACAGGGATAGTGAGTAACTCCATGTTTAGGTCCACTTTAGGGGGATTGAAATATCAAGAGAAATGCCTTATATTGTTTTAAAGCTAACTCTAACCTTACCCTCTTCTGTACTGAAATAGTTTGCTTTATAAGAAGCAGTGAAATCAGTAGAAACTGCAGCAAATCAGATTTCCCGGCTGGAGAATGTCTAGCATTATCTAGTCTCGCGATCTGTGGCCCGCTCCCTTTTATTAATTAGATTTCAGTTCTTTTAGCATCACGCGTGGTGTTGCCTAGGGCAGTCTGCATGCAAATACAGCCTGCCTAGAATTGACAACTCATGCAGATTCACATCCACCCATCCAGGCATTTATATATATATACCAATCTAGTTTACTCATTGTATCCGGGCTAAAATCTCTTGATCTCAAGATGCATTCAGATGTATTCAGAAATCTATTTACAGCACCTTGCTGGCCCCTCCAGCCATAATCTAACTTCATTGCATAGAGAAGCACACAAACCTCTTAGAATAAACTGGTTTTATCTAAGAATATATTGAGCATGTTGATGAGGATTATAATTCATCCTTCATACAAGAGACTGAAATAGACAAATGCAACCAATGAACAATGTCTTCAACCTTCTGTGCAGCAGGTGCTTTGAACTGATTTGTAGATTTGAATTTACCAGACCTTGCATTCCTGTGCAAGTTTTTTTTATTTGACAGCCCTACCACTGGATTAGAAAAGCAGAGAGATTGTGCATTATGAGCAGTGTTCAACCCAGAAATTTGGGAGGAAATTGTAGGCAGGTGGCCTTGTATTGTCACCCATATCTTCAGTAACCACCCAAAAACAGCCATGTGGTTACTAAAAAGTGCTGGGTGGTGTGCCCGCCTAAAAGGGGCTGGGGAGAACACTGGGGTCCCCCGCCTTTCCATGATCCAGTAATGTTGCCTTAGCTTTGATGACATCTTAAGCATTTTAAATACTTTTGCATACCTGTTGAACTTTAAATCATGCAGCCCTGATATTGCTTTAGTGCCCTAAATATGGTGATAACAAAAAACTCCTTTAGCAAAGAGACTATTATGACCTCTGTATATTTTCTTTTCATTGATATCTGTGTTGGGGAAATTTTCTTCTCTCTACTTGCCCTGCAAACTCCCTTTCACACAGTTACACAGGGGGGTTACTATGGTGCAAATCTTGATGGAAGCACAGTTTGCCCCTGCAAACACAAAGTCACGGGTGCAAAAGGAACAAGAAAAGTCTATATACTTACCTTTCCTTGTGCTGAAATGCTGCTTCACTTTCTGGCCGCAGCAGACATTCCACGTGTGCTGGCGGTAGTAACCGCTGCGTCCCGGCATGGGCACCAAGCATTTGACCCATCCAAGAGGGTCAAATACTTGCAGCAGTCAAGTAAAAACAAAAGAAGGTTGCTCTGAATGTTTTACTGAAGTAACTGCTTGAAAAGAGCTGCCCTACCATCAACACCCCCCCACCACCACCTCCACTTTCTATAACCAGAGCTTCATAGAGTGCCACGTTAATGCCGGTTCTGCTCATGTAAAATGATACTTTAATGTTTTCATTCTCACATTGTTAAACTCATTCTCTTTGGGGAAAAGTGTAAACATGAAGCCCTTACAGTGATCGAGCACCAGTCACAGACTTCATCCCTTGCATTTGGAACCCAGAGAAAGACATTCTTGTATTTTTCTTTTTTTCTGTATTAAATAACTATAGTGATAAGAATCAGCCTTCAAGGGAATGTTGTTTTTTTAGTCTGATATAACAGAGGACCTTATCACTGTAGAGGTAACTTATTTTGATGATATATTCTAGTATGCTGTATATCTGCAGTTGCATAAGTATATATACCAGGACGGCACGGTGGCTCAGTGGTTAGCACACTGGCCTTTGCAGGTCCCAGGTTTGAATCTCAGCCAGGACACTATCTGCATGGAGTTTGAAGGTTCTCCCTGTGTTTGCCTGGGTTTCCTCCAGGGACTCCGGTTTCCTCCCACATTCCAAAAACATGCAATTAGGTTAACTGGCCCAAACTGCCCTTTGACTGTGTTAATGACGTATGACAATGGTAGGGACATTAGATTGTGAGCTCCTTTGAGGGACAGTTAGTGACATGACTTTGGACTTAGTAAAGCACTGTGTAATATGTCTTGCTAATAATAATATACAGAAACAAATGTTCTCCTTGCTCCTACCGCTTCTTCCAAACAACATTGGGTGCTGATGAGGTCTGTCCATCCATGGCAGCTGGACTTATATTGACACTCCAGAATACCCTGCCATTGGGGATATCCAAAATACAAAATAGATTCCCCTTGGAACCCCAAAATGTATAAAGTAGAGGTACCAATACAGTTGTATGTTCCTGGCAAGGTCACCAATAAAGCCTAATGCAACCACCATAGACTGGTTAGCTGCAATATATTTTTTTTATACTGGGGTGAGATACTTTATAATTGTGTTTCGGGTGTATAGACAAGCTCACCTGAAGTAACTTACAGGGAGATCTTGTTCTTCTGCTTATCTAAGAACAGCTCCTGTTCCTCTCCCCAGCTCCTTTTGGCTGGGTGTACCTCCCGGCACTCTTTAGTAGCCACCCGGCTGTTTCGGGGTAGTTACTGAAAAATTAGGTCACAATACAGGGGCTGCCACCCACCTAAAGCTTTTTCCGACTCAGTTTAAAAATAAATTCTAGGACAAATACTGAGGAAGCTGTAAAACTACAGGCTTTGCTGATATACCATATTATTTGTGTACGAATAAAAGAAGGCTTTGCAGAATGACATATCTTTTTGGCAGCTGAACACTCTACATATATGTATTTCAGCTGGATATTTGGTGCCAGGCCTTTTCTTCTGAAGCTGTACATTCACATTCACCATACACACTTGATAAGATTGAAATCCTTCTTCCTTTTGAGATGTCATTTTTTTTCTTTTTTTCATCTAAAAGGGGGTTTCTTTTGAGATGCAAAGCTTAGGGAGAAAGACGCAGTTCTGGCGCTTGGGGGGGACTCGGGCAGATAAACAAAGAGGGCATCTGGGGAAAATTAGGCCACATAAAAGGAACAGATAGGTTGGGAAAACCGGCTCCTATTGAAGGCACAAAAGGAGCCGATATTCAAAAGCCTGTTTGAGGTTTTCTTGTAAGGGGAGAAAAACCCACTTAGAAAACATATTTACATATTTAACGCTATCACACCTCTCCTTGCCTTCTCCCAGCAGGATTTGTCATTCAATATTAATTTGTCTGTGTTTTTGTGTCTTCAGCTGTAATTGTAAACCAATTAGAGGTATTGACACAATGCAGAAACATTGGTGGCCCGAAATCAAATTAGAAACTTTCTGCCTCACTTTTACACCAAATATAAAGTATTTAACCTGTTGAAAACCTAAAATGGGCTAAGAATTACCAGTCATGCTCCCCATGATTTAGGTCTATTTCAGCAATAACAAATCCTATTTATTATTTTAAAGCAGTTTTTCTCAATCTTTTTAACATGGGGTACCCCTTGATATAACTTTCAGGTCTTCAGGGAACCCCCGGCTATATTTACTATATCCACGGATTATAGTACAATAGTTTGGTGGTCAGTGGGAGGAACGTCACCCTTACAGATAGCCAAAAAGATCATTGGTGTCACTTAAACTGATCTGAGAATCACAAAGTGCTTATTGCTCAAGGAACCCTTGTTGAGAAACTATGTTCCTCATCTCTGCTTTTGAGCTAATCTACAATAGAACTAAACCCAAAATATTCACCTATACCTGTTCTGTCGCTAATAATATTTTACCATGCAGTGTTTTCTCCAGCCCCTTTTAGCCGGGCGTACCACCTGGCATTTTTCCGGTGACCACCTGACTGTTTTAGGTTGGTTACTGAAGAGTTGGGTCACAGTACAAGGGCTGCCACCTGCCTACAATTTCTTACCACGCAGCTTGAACATGGTCATGCCCATACCATGACCATGTCCTCAGATTTACCACTGACACATTTTTTTTGTCTTTTCAGTTGGCTAAGAAGATACGGGAGAAATTTAACCGCTATTTGGATGTGGTGACCCGCAACAAGCAAGTGGTGGAGGCATCCTATACGGCCCATTTGACGTCACCACTCACTGCCATCCAAGATTGCTGCACCATCCCGCCATCAATGATGGAGTAAGTCCTGTTTTTTTTTTTGTGGATGGCCTCATATATTTTTGTATAATGAAAGTAATGTAGTTTAACATATAGACAAGTGGCTAGAATTGTGTTTTAATAGTTACCTGTGCTGTCAGCATTTTGTTATGTGAAAGGTTCCACGTGACCTATATTGCACATTTTTGTTTTTTTGTGTTAGCTGTATTTTTGTGTGGTCATTCACAGTGTGAGTTTATTCTTTGTTATTCCTGCAAACTATACTGCATTGAGTTCAACTTAATAATTTATTTTTTGTCTATATGTGTTTCAACTTAATGCAACTTATTATGGCAACTTAATTACGGTTACTTTAAAGCAGTGTCCTTTTGTGGTGCAGTCTATGGCCGCCGCCTCCTTTCCCCGATGGCACCGTCTATGGCCGCCGCCTCCTTTCCCCGATGGCACCGTCTATGGCCGCCGCCTCCTTTCCCGCACCGTCTATGGCCGCCGCCTCCTTTCCCCGATGGCACCGTCTATGGCCGCCGCCTCCTTTCCCCGATGGCACCGTCTATGGCTGCCAGCCCCCTTTCCCGGATTGGAGCAGTCTGTGCCCGCCGGCCCCCTTTCCTGAGTGGCGCAGTGTCCTATCCCATGTTGCTCAGTCTGTGGCCCCCGGCCCCCTTTCCTGGTTGCCCACCATATTTGCACAGTCTCTCCCATGCCATGTTGCACAGTCTGTGGCTTAATTACCTTCTGTGTAACAATTCATTCAATTCATTTTGCAGAAATTGACATTTCTCATTCTCCATTTTCAGCAAAATCTATAAAACTGTCCTTAAAAGCAGTGTTGTGTTTTCGAACATTCACTGACAAAAAACCCTTTATAAGTGCACCCTAAATCCCTGTAAAAATGAATTATCTTTATTACAGTGGTTTATATTCAGCTGTAATCCAAACAATATGCTGGTCCCATAGATGGCTGATTAGAGCAGACAGAGGCAGGCTGACTTCTGATGGAAAACATTTGGACCACCTTGTATGGTGGGCTCATTTTCTAGCAAGACAGCCTGATCCCACCTCCTGTAAGGTGGGGTGATGAGATCTGATACCGTATGACCCGGTGGTTTTTGGAAGCGGCACCAAGTTTGTTTCACAATTCACCTAATTAATATATGGAGTTGTTCCACTGCCAAACAAGAAAGCAAAAGGTCAGTTTCTTATTTCTAGTATAGTGTACCTAGACTTCAGGGAAGGTTTTCTTTGAATGATAGAAACAAGCAGTGGGACTATTTTGAGCATTGTTTGCAGCTTGCAGGCCAATTAATGGGATAATGAACCGATAAACATCGGTTCTTTCTCCTGCCTGGTACAGAGGCCCCTTCTGTGGATCAAAGCTGGAGGCAACGTTGTCGGCATTTTGTACACAATTTGGCCATATGCAGACTGTGTATTGCACAGAAACATAATGGGAAAATACAAGTTGGCTTTAAACCCTCTTTGATCATATTTAATTATCTAGAAATACACTCCTTCTTTCCTGCTGCATGAAGTATAGGGTCAATATTGGTCTATCCTCATGATAGATGATAATGGTCAAAACATATATACTAGTGCCTATCGTGAATTGGTACAGATGGTGATTGCACAGCCTGGCAATAAGATACCAGTGGCTTTCTTCATTTATTACACATGGTAATTACACCCCGGAATATAAATACAAATTCCTATCCTCATTTGGTGCTGGTGTTGATTGCACATCTAAGTTCTACTGCCTGTTGCCATTGGGTGCAGGTGTTTGGAGCACTGCATTATATGCGGATATATATCATTAATATATTCTTATTTCATTGTTCACTCCAGTCCCTTTTAGCCAGGCGTTCCGCCCAGCACTTTTCAGTAACCACCCGACTGTTTTTAGGTTCTACTGGTTGTTCCCATTTTGTACAGGTGTTTAAAGCACTAAATGGTATAAAGATATGTTGTTATTTCATTGTTCACTCCAACCCCTTTTAGCTGGGCGTTTTGCCCAGCCATTTTCAGTAACCACCCAGCTGTTTTTGGGTGGTTGCTGACAAGCCGATTCACAGTACAGGGGCACAGGACAGTTGGTGTATAATACACAAACACTGGAAAAATTGAACATACTAAGAGGATGGGCATTGGAAAGCTAGAACAAAGAATAGGGGCCTTAAAACACTGTCGGAATTATGGGGAGTTACAACAATAAAACTAAACTTGTCATTTGTTCCCCTGCCCACTTTTTGATCACCAAACAAAAACACTGATATCTTTTTTTCACTCCTAGATTGTTAGCTCTTTAGGGCAGGGACCTCTCCTCCTCCTGTGTCCCTGTCTGTATCTGTCTGTCATTTGCAACCCCTATTTAATGTGCAGCGCTGCATAATATGTTGGCGCTATATAAATCCTGTATAATAATAATGCTAGTGCTGATTTCCTTTGCTTGTCATATAGGTGAACACCAATACGTCTGCACATTTTTAATGCTGAAATACACTGAAAAATCATCACGGCAAGCACAGCAACATGCAATAAAATGACCTGAATATAACTTGGGTGTGTCCTTACTATTTAACCATTGTTTCCCTAATATTCTATAATTTGTTTTTTTTTTTGTTGCAATAGAATATTCTTTACTTCAAAACCCAAATCCTCGGTTTTACGGTGTGAACCAAGGCCACATCAAAAAAAGCCCTCAGCCAAAGCGAGCGCAGGCTTGATGTTCAGATTCAAAAGCTCCTGCAAGCTTATTTCATCTTCCGCACTGCTGATCTCCCAGCTTGTAAATCCTGTTGGGGGGGGAGAGAGAATAAAAATGACTGCAGCCTGATGGGAATTAAGTTTCTGAAGTTCAAAGCCAGCACTACATCAGAGCAGCTGTCAGTCAAGTTGAGCATGGTGGAGGCTACCGGGGAGTGGGTATCTCGGAGGGAAGCGGATCAAAGTGGGCGTCACGGTGCTGTTTTCTCCCCTGGGAGGCACTTTCGATCAGTTCTTCATTAAACTGAATCCAGAAGGCACTTTTCTCTTCCCCTCCACCATTTCTTTCCCCTCCCGTCATTTTTTTTCCTCCTTGTTCTAAATGCAACTTCCCTTGAAAATGATTTTCAGGCTGCTTTTTGATCTCCTGAAAGTCGGTGAAGAAACCAATTACAGTTCTATATATGTGTTTTCTTGCCTTTCCCGGGGAGAGGAGCTGTATTTTTTTTTTTTTTGCAGCGTCCTTTGTCGTCAGTGTCATTTAGCTCGCAAGGAAAATCGTTTTCCTCCTCTTCACCGTTATTTTTAACTCTTGGGGGAAGCGCCATGCTGTTTCTGCCGGCTTTGAAGCTGGGAGATTTTCTTGTTTTTGAGCTGCCGTGCGCTTTATACGGTGTGTACTTTCTGCTGTCTGAAGCTGTTCGTTCTTTGTTGCTTTTTCTCCTAATTGACGGCATTGCGCTGCGGCATTTTGTACTACATGCACGTTCCCCCTGTGTGTTTTAAGACCTGCTGCGACTGTCCCGGTCTAAAAATCTGTGCATTTTTTTTTACACTTTGCCAAAGCTTCTTTGGGTTTTCTACCAGTCTGGCAGTAGATTAGTGCGGGCCGCTTGTGTTTCCTCTGCTCGACAGTACACAATAAATATTAGTACAAGAGCTTTATAACTTTGCAAGATAAAAGTACAGAGATATTTTACCAGGCCTTCACCCCCTTAATGCTTTTCTCTGTATACATTGGTCAGTTTTTTGTTTTCGCAGATAAGGAACAAAGGATTTTACTTTTGTGTTTATTAATGCAAAGCTAACCAATATGGCAGAGTCTAGAAAAAAGCCATTGCTGCCTCCTGTACCAAAATGTGTTGGTGGGGCAATGGTTGGATTGTTGGGAACTGAGCCTGCTGAACATAAACACAGCCACCATAAGAGATACTCAATTTCTAGCCTTGGGCTACATACACACGTCAGATGATTCTCATCCAATAATCGCATCAGGGCTAATATCGGACGAGAATTTGGCATGTGTACAGCACTCGTTGTTCATGGATCCGTCCTGGTGGATTCACGGGCGACGAACGATCGTAATGGAAGTGAGGGGGAGAGAGCGCAGTGGGGTTCTGCGGGGCGTAGTCCCCCCCCCCCCCTCTCCATGGAGCAGATTGGTGCTCAATCATGCATCGTTCAATCCTTCATTCAGTCGTTAAAATCCTCCACTCCATCGTTCAAATCCTTTCCAATGACAAATATTGAACGTGTGTATGCATCCTTATTCTGGTTATATCCCTACAGCGATCTGGCAGTTTTGGGGTTGCCTGGTGGGTGATAACTCTCCAAACATTGGATGTGTCATAATGGCAAATGATTGCAACATTTCTAAGCTTCATGCTTTCCTTCATACAGAAGAGGAAAGGAAAGAATCAATCTGCTTATACTGCCACACTTAGGCTGGGTATACACGTTAGACTTTTGTTCGTTGTAAAGGATCTTTCACGATCCTTTCCAATGACGAAAGGCTGAAACATGCATGAAAGAGTGCTGTACATACAGAGAGGAAGGGGGAGAACCAGCGAGTGTCTGAAAGCTTAATATTGGTTATCATTGCTTTGTCTACAAGCCACCGGCTGATTTTGTTTTACCAAAAGTGGGTTTTTAGCTAAAAACTTGATATTAATGTTTTATTTTTTTTTTTCTCTTTTACAGCTTTGATGGAAACTTCAACACCAACGTCTCCAAAACCATCAGCTGCGACAGACTCTCTACTACAGTGAACAGCCGAGCGTTTAATCCTGGCAGGGACCTAAACTCCGGTTGGTATCTTTATTGCTTACATTGAGAGAATTAATAATTAACAGTTAACAATCAATTAATTGTTATTTATTAAATGTGTGTTTGGAGAAATCATACACTGGACTGCTCCTCTGCACAGCTTTGTGTTTTAAATATTCACATGATTGGTAGGAGGTTGGTAGTGAGTTCTGGTATTCTGTTAATCAAATTAATGAATTGTAAGGCCGCCCCATTAAACATCAATTTTTGGTGCTTTAACAAAAATTAAAGAAGAAGGAAAGATAGAGGGGAGTTTGTGTGGCCAAAAATATTGCTTCTTTATAGCAAAAAAAATCACATGGTACAGTTTTTCTCGTTGTGATATAAAGTGTATATGCAAAAATGAATTAAAGTGCAGATTACAGTGGTTGAGATTGTCCCATACATTCATTAACTTCAGGCGTAAGTGGTGCTGTAAAATGCAAAAAGAAAAAAATGCCGAGTTTGTCTTGGTCATTAAAGAGTTACAATATGTTGCAGGAAAGCTCATCACTTAAAGAGGAACTAAAGTCAAAAGTCCTCCTAAACAAAAAAAAGAATCCACTTACCTTTAATCCCGCAGTGCTGTCGATCGGTCCAAAGGTGTCTTCCATCGGCTCCCGCGTCGTCCTGGCACCCGTCTTCGTGCACTCCAGGCGCTGCCATCTTTTCCTCTTCTTCCAGGTTCTTCTACCTACGTCACCTGACCCAGGCGCAAGATCAGGTGATGTAGGTAGGAAGAAAATTACCAATCTCACTGTGCATTCGTGGGATCGGCAATTTTTTTCCCCTTTTCATGAAAAGGCTTCAGAAAGAGCACCCAAGAGCCTCCCGGGATGCAGGACGTAGGTATCCCAGGAGGCTTTGCACTCCCATTCATTCTCGAATTAGGGGGGCGGTGCTGCACCCTTTAAAAAAAAAAAAAGCGTTGCAATGAAAAAAAAAAAACAAACAGAACTTTTACTTTACGTAAAAGGGTTGTCTACCCTTTTATGTTAAGTAAAACTTGTGAGTTTAGGTACGCTTTAAGATCACCCTCAACCTCATCTGTGTTTAGCAAAAGATTCCTTCTGCAAGTTAAGCAAACCACCCCCCTCCCCCCATCAAACCTCAGTCCTGCACATAAACGAGCAGGGAAGCCCCGTTCGTATCTGAGTCGTCCGCATGTCAGATGTCCGGGGACTACCTGTATATAAATTCTGAACGAAATACCAGGCTCAACTAGTCATCAAACTCCCAATTAAAGTTGGAGTGATAATGGTATGAAATGTTAGGGAGGTCTCTAAGCTGACGCGTTTCGCCTCCACCATACTATATAGGTATATAGGTACTATATATATAGGTACTATAAAATGAACATAATACATGGTCATAACCAATGAAAGGTAAGAGTTGTAATAAAGATATGTGGTTTCTTTCCTTCTTTTACATTGTTGTTCATTTTAACTTTGAAATTGAAGTCTCATATAATATGAGCAAGGCCAGAGACTTACCTATCACTCCTGCAGTTATGGCGGGCCTGATTGTTCCTCTTGGAGCCCCTGTTGTGTGATATGGAGTCTTTAGCTTTCCCACAACCCAAGAAATAGGAGATCTAAACCTTGGAATTTGCAAAGAAATAGGAACAGAAGGAGTTAATCGTCCTGTGTACATATTTACAAACATTAATATACTTTTCATGCTCTGTGTAACTTACAGCCCTGGAAAAACAATAACTTAAATTCCACTGAGACTTTTTTATGTTAGGGGGAAAAAGAGCCTTGCAGTGTTTTGAAAAGAATTTTGGCTCTTGCTCAATGAAACCCTCCTGTACACTATCTTGGCTGAAGTTCATTTACTATAGGCCATTACGCGGCGACTGTTTACGCGGCGTAGAGGCTGCGCTCCAGGCACTTAGGGACTGTTTATAATTTAATGGCGGGTTCCAAAGTTCATGTCTTCAATCCGTCTTTCAGCCGGCTAGAAAGTGGACTCATCTTGGGTGTAAACACTTCACTTCTATATATAAAGTGACTGATGATGTTTATGGAGGGTCTTTAATAAAGAGAAGGTAGATTACCAATATATATCTCCTCCAGGGTCACGTTCAGCTCAATGGGAGATGATGGATGACTAGAGCTGCATATGGAATTGATACTTTTTTTTATAAACATTCCAAGTTGGAGCCAGGAGGGACCCAGCTCAAGTTCTTTGTCTTTAATACATCTCACATTCTTTGGTGTTAAAGTAGATTCTGCAAAAAGTTCTTTTTGAGTGGGGAACGATTTACTGCTTTGCTACCATTGTGAAAAATTTCAGTGTTTTGGATGACTTTGATCACTAAGACTGGATTCACGCAGGCAAATATTTTTCTTCAGATAGACTTCTGGTGCGCAAAAATGATCAGATGTGAAGTGAATTGGAAGTAAAATATACTACCAAATTAGTTGTTACCAGACAATTTTTCGCTGAATCAATTTTGGTATTCCTACTACTACTATATTTATATAGCGCCAACAATTTGTGCAACATTGTACAAAGTCCATAGTCATGTCACTAGCTGTACCTTAAAGGAGCTCACAAGCTAATGCCCTTACCATAGTCATATGTCTTTTAATACAGTCTAAGGTCAATTTTTTGGGGTAAGCCAGTTACCCTAACTGCATGTTTTTGTTATGTGGGAAACCCACACAAACACAGGGAGAACCTGCAAACTCCATGTGGATAGTGTCCTGGCCGAGATTGAAACCTGTGACCCATTATTGCAAAGGACAGGGTGCTAACCACTGAGCTTCCATGCTGCCCATAGTAAATCTTGATCAGGGGTGCATCATGTGTATAACAGTTCTTACACATCCAACCAATTGCTTTCTGACTTTTCTTTCACAAAGTGATCAGATCAGAAAGGCCCAGTCTGCAATTGGAAGATTATTTGTTCACAATAATATCTATATATGTTTTTCTGATCACCTAGTGTACATTTTGCAGAAAATGTAGGTTATAAAATCAGTTGTGCCAATATTGTGCAACATAAAAATTTGTAACCGCCGACCATTCTACAGGCCCTCTGCCTTCAGAAAATTGAGAATGTTTTGTGGTTTTACACATTTTTTGTGAGTCGTGAAAAGAAATTTGCTCCAGCTGCAGAAGAGTTAAAGTATTTAGAGCAACATAGTAATTATCCTATTGAGGCATTTGGATTTTCAGATCAAATTTTTATGTTCAACAGAGCTATATGAGCCAAGATTATGTTTTTTCTGTGCTATGACTTTGTATCTGCTATGTGTCTGTTTGTGTCTGCTATGGGTCTGTGTGCGCTCTGACTTTGTGTCTTCTATGTGTCTGTGTGTGCTATGACTTTGTATCTCATCGGCACTCAGCTCTTCTCATTGTGATTTAAGAACGTAGCCTCTGTGTTGTGTTTGTAAAAAAGTAAAGGGTGCACGCTTAAAATATTCAGATTATTAATAAACAGGATTTATATAGTGCCAACATAATATGTAGCGCTGTACATTAAAAAGGGGTTGCAAATGACAGATACAGACAGTGACACAGGAGAGGACCCTGCCCTGAAGAGCTTACAATCTAGTAGGTGGGGGAAGTATCACACAGTAGGAGGGGAGATATTGAGTGATGGGAAGTAGTGAGGGTTTAAGAGACAGAAAAAGACGGGTAGGGGAGGTTGAAGCGTTGGGTTTTGAGGTCTCTTTTAAATGAGCATAAAGTAGGAGCAAGCCGAATAGGATGAGGAAGACCATTCCAGAGAGTCGGGGCAGCTCTAGAAAAGTCTTGGAGCCGTGCGTGTGATGAGGTTATGAGTGAGGAAGTCATTAGGTCATTGGAGGAGCGAAGAGAGAGGCTAGGGGAGTATTTTTCTATCAGGGCAGAAATGTAAGTGGGACAAGAACTGTAGAGGGATCTGAAGGCAAAGCACAGGAGATGAATTTGATTCTCAGGTGAAATGGAAGCCAAGGAAGAGAACTACAAAGAGATGCAGCAGAAGAGGAGCAATGGGAAGGATGGATAAGTCTGGCTGCAGTGTTCATAATAGATTCCCATATTTCCCTGCACACCAGAAATTTAGCTCCCAAGAATGTGAGCCAATCAGATTCTTTTGCAATGCTGTTTAAGCATTTTTTAGGTATTGGGAACTAGAGGCGTTCTAACAAATATGACAACAGTGTTCTCCTCAGAAACTGTAAGCAGGTGTTGGCCCCATTATTGTGCCCGACTTATCAGCAATCACCCAAAAACAGCCGGGTGACTACTGAAAAATGCAGGGTGGTGCGCCCAGCTAAAAGGGTCTAGGGAGAACATTTGCTTGATGGTGTTTTTAACTTTTCCATACCAAATCCAGAGCTGGAGCTTCATGCTAAGGGCTTGGTCACAGAAACACATGCTATGGCAGCGCACAGTAAATGTGTATTGCAGTGCCATTTTTTGTGTGCTGCAGTTTTCCTGTTGCAGCTATCTTTAGCTAAGGTATGTTACTAGCACATTTAAAATAAATCAGCTGGTTGTATACAGAATGCCCCTTTAAACTGTGTAGTATTGTAAACGGGACCTAAATGCAATGTGCATAGTGTCCTTATGATCTTTTATTTCCAGCTGGAAAAACTATTTTGGGAGGGTAGTATTATTTCTGTGAGATGTAATAAATACTTGGAATGTGTAACACTTGTATGTTATTTACCTTGTATCAGTTTTCTTCCTAAAAGCAAGGTGGGAAGAAGCTATAGGTGGATGACAGCCCCTGTATTGTGACCCAACTTTTCAGTAACAACCTAAAAACAGCCGAGTGTTTATTGAAAAGTGCCGGGTGGTGCACCCAGCTAAAAGGGTCTGGGGAGAATACTGCCTTGTATGAACTTATTATAAAAGTGTAACTGATACAACTGACACAGTTGTTAACAGAGCTCAGTGGCTCGAAGGTATGCTCAATAATTAAGAGGAGGAACTCCTCTCCCTCCCTAACTTCTCCAGTTCATTATAAGCAGTAGGCAGGATTAGGTGTGACTAGGTGCTGATTGACAAGCTACAGGCTTGGAATTAGCAGTGACAACGTTGAAATCCTCATTCTCTTTCAACAGGCATTTGTGAAACTTTGCAGAGGTATCAAGAAAAAAAAAGTGCACATGCACCTTAAACTATTTTTTAAATGGCAGGCCATAGTTCTACTTTAAAATACCAAAACTGTTTCCATTATAGTTTCCTTTGTTGCTTACTTCTAGAACTGAGATAAGTTGACTACACTTAGCTCTCCCTTTTTAATCCCATTTCCCTTGCTGCCATTATGATGATTTGGCTTTATCGGTGGCATAGTGGCTCAGGGGCTTGCTTTTTCAGCACTGGGGTCCCACGTTGGAATCCTAGGACATTATCTGCATGGAATTTGTATGTTCCCCCGTGTTTGCATTCGTTTCCTCCCATATCCCAAAAACATGCAGCTATGTTAATTGGTTTCCCCTCCCTAAAAAATTGGCCTTATCCTGTGGTAATGCCATATGACTGTGTTATGGGCATTAGATTTTGAGCCCCCTTTTGAGGTCAGTTAGTGACATGACTGCAGACTTTGTGAAGCGCTATGTAATATGTTAGCACTATATAAATACAAGTTAATAATAATAATTGCTTCCTGATTTTCTGGCTTGGTATAGATGAGGAATTCTGTCACTTTTTTACAGCCGGCTTGTTCTTGGTCTCCAATATCTCCAGAAAGTTTACCCCTTCCCTAGTCTGCCCCAAACTGAAAAATATTTACTTTGCATACAATTTAGGATTCATATCCCATGTTCTTACTAGTACAACATCCTTCCAAGTTGTAAAAACATGTTCTTTTATTATTTGCACCCATCCTCATAAATTAGTTTATTCCACATCCAGACAATATAGCAATTTCCAAAGCGTTGTCATAAACCACATTTACACCTCTATTGTCATGCCCTTTTTTCTTGTGTTCTTTTATCTCTACCTACAGAGAAGATGAGATTACCGCTAAATCCTGCTAATAGTTACCATTCCCTGCTTAGTCTCTATCCTTTGTGTAGCAAATCTGCTAATTTCAGGCTTGTATAATGCAGACTGTGGTTGTAACCTCCGCTGTGTTGGATTGTTTGCATTTTAGGTTCCCAGGCATGGGCAAGGTTTTGCAGAAGGTTATACAGGCTTAATTTTATAGATTTGTTTTTTGTTTTATAAAGCTAGATTCCTGTTAAAGTCTTCCATAGATGAGGATTCTCTCCTGTACTACATCTGATTTCATTGCACAGTGTTCTCCCAGCTGCACCACCCCATTTTAGTAACCATCTGGCTGCTTTTGGTGGTTACTGAAAAGTTGGGTCACAATACAGAGGACGCAGCTCACCTACAGCTTCTTCCCATCCAGCTGTAAAAAAATTCTGGGGAGAAAACTGTTGCAAATTGTGAGCTTCTCTGCAATAAATGTTGCACGAAGTCTGATAGTGCCAACCTCATTTCCTGGTTCAAACCTGTTCAACATAATCTAGCCCAGGGGTGTACAAACTTTTTGCAAAGAGGGCCAGATTTGGTAAAGGTGAAAATGTGTGGGGACCGACCACTAACCAGGGTTAGTGCGGGTGTGGTCTGTGCAGGTCCCGCACAGCACTCGCCCACCAGGGTGATGTCTGGTGTCAGTCCAGGCTCTGTGCAGAGCACGTTCTTGGAATCAGAGTGGGTGTGGTCCGTGCGGGTTCTGCACAGCACACGCCCACTATATTGACGTAGGGGATTCCCTGTGATGACAGCGGCTGCGGGCCGGTGGAAATCTAAACACGGGCCGCAATTGGGCCTTTAGACATGCCTGATCTAGCCCATGGTTTCTCAGTTCTTCCCACTGATCACCTCGCCAATATACTGTGAGCTGTGTTCAAAAGAAGAGGAAGAAAGAAGAGGAAGCTTTTATTGCAGTTAAATATATACAGGTAAAAACAGTCACTTTTATTTCTAGTATAATGTTTGGTCACACAGCACATACAAAAAACAATATACCATTTCATACAGCATCAATATTTCATGTCAAGTCAAAAACTTATCCTAATCATAGAGTAAGGATGGTGTTGATATGTTAAAATATTGTTCGGGTTTCCAGATTCAGAAAATAAGACTTGTGCCCGACGCGTTTCACATACTTTGGCTTCCTCAAGGGATGTGGATACTTTCAGAACCCAACTACAAATGTCAAAAGATAATCTCTGTCACCAAATATTCTATTCTGTTGAAGAAGCTTTATACTTGCCTGTCAGAGGGCCATTGTGTTGATACCTTGCTCTTTCGCAAAACTTCAGGCACCAATTCTATCCAAAACAAGGTGTGTGAAATAGCGTGTCCCCAATTGACCATTATGATTCCTCCTGACGACCCCTAAACAGATCACAGTAGTGATGTTTGAGTTTCCAGGAGACACCTTTGTGTGTCAGATAAAGATTTTTGGGGCAATGTAGCTCTGCAGTAGAGCGAAGATACCAGGTGAGTATAAAGTCACATTTCCTAAATTTCCTTTTCTGCAGTTTCTTTTTAAATCTGCAACATTGTAACTTTCTAGTAATTCACAAGGTGAGAGTTTGCAACATGTCCTGATATAAAACTGTATAAGACAAGTTGTTGAATGCAACCAAAGACTGCACAGACACCAGAACTTACATGTTTGTCTCTTCTCAATCGGGGGAAGTAATGTGGATGATAGTTACACAGGTTACATAAGTATATCAGGTTCAACCACCAGGGAAATAAAAATACCTCCAATATAAACCCTATAGACATAGTTGATCCAAAGAAAGGCAAACAAAACCCTTGTTTGATGATAATAGAACAAAAATGGCTTCCTTGAGTAGAGATAAAAACAGATGAAGACATAGGGCCTGATTTATTAAAGCTCTTTAGGGCTGGAGAGGATACACGTTCATCAGTAAACCTGGGTGATCCAGCAAATCTGCAATGGATCTGGTCCAGGATTTAAAAAATTACCAAATGAGTTTAAGAAATCCATTCCAGGTTTGCTGGATCACCCAGCCTTACTGATAAAAATGTGTGCTCTCCATTCTTGGAGGGCTTTAATAAATCAGGGGGAGAAGGTGGTAATGTGATCTGTGTGAGAAGTAACACTTACTGGGATTGTTACATTTACACATTACTTGTCATGAGCATACTTAACATAAAAACCTCTCATGCTTGATCCACTTTAAATCCCACTTTCTAGGGTTCTTCTTCAGCTCTGTGCTGGAGCACCTGCAAATATTAAGTTTCCTTTTAAGCTATGTGACAGTTTTCCAGGATTTACAAGCTGCTCCCCTCCTGGAGATTATAGGAGTGCATGTGAAGTCTTGCATCCCAAGATCTCTGTCAGTGACATTAACCTGTAATGCCCTCTCTTCTCCGTGTTTATCTAGTGTCCGATTTGTGGAAGGAGATACCTCGTGACACTTGCCGATGAGTGAATCTTTCCTCGGCTCTGCAGATAACGTGCTTTAATGCTTTTTATTGACAGTTGGAGACAGCTGAGGTGTTTCCCACTAATGGCCATGTTTGATGGATCTCAGTGCCATGTCTCCTTTACAGTAAACAGATATCATTTCCATGACCTCATACTGAATTCACACCATGGTCATGTATGCACGTAGTGTGTTTTCCAGTGGTAAATCAGGTTTTGTTCGTTTAGATTTGAAGGCTTACTTCGCTGAGTAGAAAATAAATATGTTGCTGGCTAGCTTTAACTTAAATACATGCATGTAAAGGAGATGGTTAACCTTCAAAAGAGTTTGGATTTGTGTTCATACAGTCCTGAGATTTACATCATCCATCTAGCAGAGCTGAAGACCTGATTTTTCTCTGCTGCAGTTCAGTAAGGAATAAAAGCCTTGTCCAGTTGCTAGCCTGTGACTGACCAGTGGAAAGGGGAGCTGCACAATTAAAGTGGACCTATGGCCACAATTTTTACTTTACATAAGATGGTAGACAACCTTTTTATGTAAGGTAAATGGAATCATTAAAAAAAATAGTGAATCCTCTCCCCTTTGTGGCAGTAAAGATAGAATGGGAGTGCAAAGCCTCCTGTGATCCTAGGTCACACATCGTGCATGATCATGCATGTGCAGAAGAAGGGGCTTTTGCATACATGCATGCGCAGGGAGAATTACACTTTTTTTACAGGTACAGCAGCATACATCACCCAAACTTGTGCCGTGCGAGATCGAATAATGTGCCAAGAGAACGAAGGAAGATGGCGGCACCCATCGCTTTGGTGGAACTTTTAAGGACAGCACAAGACCCAACCCAGAAAAGATCCAGAGGGATCTGCGGAAGTAAAGGCACCGGAATTTTTTTTTGTTTGTTCTGCTTTAAAGCAGAACTTTCACTAAAAAGAAAAAAAGCCTTTTCGGCTCCCTCTTCTTTCCTGAGCTCCCTGTTCTGTCCGGCACCTACATCTTTCTTTCGGGTTCTTCCTCATGTCACCCAACCTGCGCTGCCTGGGTGCAAGATCGGGTGACATGTCTTTTTCCAAATGTAAAAAAAAAAAAAAAACATGTTTACACATGTCTGCTTTTACTCATGCGAAGAACGAGCAACACACAGCCTCCTTGGATATGTGACATAAGTATCCATAGAGGTTGAGAGTTTCCCTAGATATTTGGAAGAAGGGAACATCCCCAAAATTGTTATAAGAAAAAAAAATTCTAAAAAAATTTTTTTTCCCATTAAGGTAAAGGGACAGCTACCCATTTACCTTATGTTAAAGTGTGATGATGGGTCCACTTTAAATCCTTGTCATTTTTTCTATCGGCATGTCTCTTTGCAGTACAGCACGTCTGATTGGCTGCTAATGCTGCTTCTTCCTCTCACTGGCTATGCCTTGCTATATATAGTGGATTGCAAGAAGCTGATCCCAAGTCAAATTCTGGTACTTGCCACACACACACACTTACACACACACACACACACGCACACACGCATGTAGCATAGACTGTAGACATACACACAGTGTGTCACAGAGCTGTAACTGGAATATGAAGGGTGGATACGCAGGGCTTATTAAGCGCTGTACAAAAACTTGAGGCCGCCAGATGTTTTCTCTTCTGATTGAAGTTGTAAACAATGCATGCCGTCTCTGAGCAATTAATCGCACTTCTGTTTGTTGTTGCTGTCAATATTCTAAGTGAGAAGAGTGTGGGGAGGGGTGGAGGGAGCCTTTTAGAAGTTCTTTAAGCTATCCAAATTTATTTGACAATCAAAAAGTGGAAATATAAAATACAGAGACAGTTCATATTCCAATAATTGGAGTTGGCTGCTAGTTTTTGGAACACTTACAGAAACACAATTCCAACACAATTTTGACTTCTTGGATTTGGGACTTCATGTATCTGTTCTTGTATTTGAATTCTTTTTTCTTTCTAAAATCTTTTTTTTTGCATCTGTTTGACTTGCAGTTCTTGCAGACAATCTGAAATCTAACCCCGGGATCAAGTGGCAATACTTCAGCTCTGAGGAAGGAATTTTCACTGTGTTTCCAGCACACAAGTTCAGATGTAAAGGGAACTACGAGCACCGCAGCAGGTGAGTGATCCAATACAAACTGCACATCTAAGAGAAGCCATCATTGTCTCAACTCAGAAGTTTTATATATATATATATATATATATATATATATATATATATATATATATATATATATATATATATATAAGTTCACAAAAATGTTTAATTACATTTGGTTATTAATTTACGGTTCTTGTTTTCTCTATATACAAAATAAGCACATAGTGGCACACTGCCATCTATAGGCAGAAGAACTTTGCAAGCAAACTTCTCCAGCTTGATTGGCCGTGATGGTGATCACATGATAGAAAACTATACATATTGGCTGCCAATTAATAATACAATACCTGTGTCTTTAGCAACAGTATAGTCTCAGAACTAGACACGCGACAATAGTTCAAAGCCTCAAAATAGATTGATGTTTTCACAGCATTGGGTAATCTATTGGCTGTACCTATCAGCCCTAAGGCTCATCTTACTAAGCTATAAGCAGTGTTCTCCCCAGTCCCTTTTAACTGGGCGTACCACCCGCCACTTTTCACTAACCACCTGGCTGTTTTTGAGTGGTTCCTGTTGAGTAAAATGTTAGTTCACAATACAGAGGCTGCTACCTACCCAGAGCTTCTTCCCACACAGCCTAAATTCTGGGTTAAACACTGTATCACCACTATTTGCCATTAACAAATATTTTCAACAGTAACTAATAGTAGCTAAAACTTGCATAGCAAAATTACTGTAATGGCAAATAATATAGGCCATGGCTTAAACGATTGCTGTCATCTGACCATGTTCAGCTTGCAAAGGAGCATTTCATATATATATTGTGCTGCCATAACATAAATCCACTGGCCCTTACCATTAAAGGGAGGTTAGGCGCTTTTCTTTGTTACAGCTATCCACTTTCAATTAAAGCCAGTTAGAGAGACACAGGATACCCACCCTGGGCCATAAAGGATCGGACCTAAATAGGCATATGTCAGAAAATATGTAATGGTAGGAGTTTCGGTTTAAAAATTTGAATAGTTGGCAGCTATGTTGCTAATTTTAATATTTGGTGGAACTGATCTTCCTTGCTAAGCATGCTTCCACTAATTTGAGAAGTGAAGGTCTAGGTTGTTCTCAGCAGTTCGCTTGACAATCTGTTTATATAGCCAAGCATCAGAGATTAGTTTTCAACACATTCCAACTCAATCAGGCCCCTTCTCAGATGCCTGCGCAAGCACATTAGACACCCCTCTCGTCTATGTTAGACAGACAGACAGAGAGGCTGGAGCCCAGAATCTGAGTGATGCTTGAATGGTTTACGCAATGAACCTTCGAGACTCAGATCATTAAAGCTGGCGATTTGTCTTCCACATTGTACAATGCTTGTGAGTTCCAGGGTCTGTTCAGCTAGGTGTTGTTGGAGAGGCTTGTACAGAAATCTTTAGGTTTGTTTGGCAGAAGCACTTCAGACACGAGTGACCAAACTGACTTGATAAAGATATCTTGCTGCTGTTGCGTTAATATGTATGGGTGCAATTCCTGGCATAACGCTGATTTAAATTGCTCCATTCAGTTTCAGATCACCCAGTAATAGTCTGTCTTGGGGTTCAGGACCACATTTCAGTGTTTTCCAGTCTTCCAGAACAATATAATTTGTGTGAATAAGGTACTGAGACATTTTGAGGTTCTTGCCAAAGGGGTGCCAATTTGCGCACTGCTCGCAGTGATGTAATGACGCGACTGTGACAGCAGGCGAAAGCAGAACATTGGTTCCAGTAGTGGCAGAGTAAACACTGCCTAATGGGGAAATTGGCTTTGCTGAGCTTTAATTGCCATCGGTCTGATCTTGTGATGTAGTCACAGGCAGCTGGGGCTTTACTTCCCACAGGAACCAGAGCACTGTCAGGCAGCTGGACACGGATTTACAACCCTTTGAACATTTCAAAATGTTATTATTATTAAACTATGTTTAAAAATTACCAACATTTTACTCAGTGCTGTACATTAAATAGGGGTTGCAAAGGACAGATAGATACAGACAATGACACAGGAGGAGTAGAGGATCCTTCCCAGAAGAGCTTACAATCTAAGAAATCATTTTGCTAGCTGTTTTTTTAGTCTTTATTACTTTTGTAAAGACTTTAAAAAAGGTTCAAAAGTTTTCTTAGCAGCTTATTTTCTTTTCTATTTTACATATAGTTACATAGGTTGACTATGTCAGGACATATGACATCAAGTCCATCACCAAGACAAAAGACATTTGTCCCAAGTTCAACCGGTAGGGAAATAAACATACCCTAGATCAGGGGTGCCCAACAGGTGGATCGCGATCTACCGGTGGATCGCAAAGGCAACACCAGTAGATCTTGGAGCCCTGCCTTTCAAAATAAACTCTACCGCGCATGGGAATTATTAAGTCCAAGTTTTTATTGTTGGTAGATCATTTTTACTTGGTCATTTTAAAAGTAGGTCGCAAGCCGAAAAAGTGTGGGCACCCCTGCCCTAGATAATAAACCCTATGGACATAGTTGATCCAGAGGAAGGCAGAAAACACCCTTTTGAAAAAAAGCTAAAGATTCATCTCCAGCAAGGTGAACACAGAGCAGCAAAGTAGTGGCATCAAAAAATCTGTTCAGGTTATCAGTCAAAGGCAGCGGTGCCTTAAATAATCTAACACTGCAGATATAAAGCGATGGACGACAAACACTTCTAATGGAAGTTGAAGTGAAGGGGAGAGAGCACAGCAAGGGTGCGGCTCAATCGTTCTTGCCCTTCCCATAGAGCATTGTATGTACAGCGCTCGTTCATGCATTGTGCAGTCTTTTGTCATTGGAAAGGGTTGTGAAAGATCCTCCCCAACGACAATTATTGCATGTGTGTACACAGCCTAAGGCTACAGACCTGAAGTCCCCAAGTTTAGGAAGTGACAGTTTTCAGGAAGATTGTAAAGCATAATGTACATTTTTCAAGTTTCTGCTATTTCTAGGCTTTTCCTCTAAAATAACAGATCTTCTTGGGTTCAGGTCTAATCTATTGTCATTATTATTTTTCTGAACATTGTAATAAATTAAACAGGTGAAAATAGCAGAAAGCTAATTCTTTTTCTCTGTATTTATCTAGACCCATCTATGTTTCCACGGTGAGACCGCAGTCCAAGCACATTGTGGTCATTGTGGATCACGGAGCTTCAATCACCGAGACGCAGCTGCAGATAGCCAAAGATGCTGCAAATGTAATTCTGAACTCCATCGATGAACATGATAAGGTGGGTGAAAAATTTACGTGAAACTCTTTTTAATGATGTCCGTTTAATAATCAGTCAAAGTTCTTGTTTTAGAATCCATTTTTGGAGGGGTTTCACATCTTGCAAGTAATAGGCTATAAGCTTAATTCAGAAAGTTTTAATGTAAGAATAAGTATCTGTATTTTTAGTTTTGATTGTGTGATTTGTAATTTTTACATTTTCATTAGGCTCATCTGAAAATAACCCAGCTGTGTTAGCTTTGTGAATTAAGCAGCTCATATGAATATATCCCAAGGTAACTTCTCTCAGTTTGGCTTTTAACCTCCCTAAAGGTAACCCCGAGTGAGATTCGGGGTAGAAAAATGTTGCTAAAAGTGGTAACCTCGAGTCACACTCAGGGTATGTAAACCTATGGGAAGGTTAGTAAATAAAGCGCTTACCTGATCTGCCGGCGTCCAGCGCCGCGATCCTCGTCTTCTTTCTTCTTCCTTCTTCTGCATCCGATGAGTCACCGGGTAGTTCCGGTGCATGTGTATGTACGTTGCCGGCAGGGCGGGAAATTCAAAAAACCTATTTGTATTGCATTCAATACAAAATCCCTGTATTGAATGCAATACATTGGATTTTTATGTGTAAAAGCAGTACATTGTTTTCAAGAACATTTATTTTACAGTA
>NC_092865.1:7208022-7237925 GCF_032062135.1 Pyxicephalus adspersus
AGTATGAGTATATTATGTTTTTTTTTTTTTTAATTTAAAAAAATTAAAAACATTTTTTTTTAAATATTTAGATTTTTTAATTTATTAAGTTTATTGTTTTTATATGATTTTGTGTTTCAAACTTTAATATACTCATACTATTATATTATAGTGTAAAATAAATTTTCATGAAAAACAATGTACTGCTTTTAGACATATAAAACCGGAATGAAATGAACCGCTAGGGAGGTTAAAGTGGAACTAAAGTCCCAATTTGTAACTCAGGCAGGTGAGTGTTGCTGCAAGGGACAGGTGATGTCCCTTCTGCAACAACTATTCTTATCTTCCTGATTTCCTCCCAGCTGTCATATTTTGCAGAGCTTCATTAGGTGTTGGGGTCCCAGCTTACTTTGCACGTGCTGAGAATGAATGAACTCTCGCACGCCTGTGTAGGAGTTACGTCATTCCTGCCTGGTCAATCAAAATGTCCGACAATCAGGATATGGAGGAAAGAAGAGAAAAGTTGGCATTGACTGCTGTGGAATGGAGACAGGTGAGTATTGATGGGTTAAGTTCCACAACTTGTGTGTTCAGGAAAGGGAGAAGGGAAATTTAAAAAAGGGGGTGGGAGGGTTGCGGAGTGTTTTATCTTTCAATATACTTATCCACTAAATGTCAGGGTGTTATGTAGGGTTTGACCAGTTGTAATTCTTTTTGTACACTGTGAACATTTGCTTGACCACTTACCCTATTTTGCATTCTGCGGTTTATTTTAATGAGCCCATCAGACAGCGAATTTTAAATGAGGCGTTTCAACAGCTCAAAAATAAAAACAAAAACGGAGTATGAAGTACCGTACCTTATAGTTTCAATTGAGTGGCAGAAGCACCGCAAGAGGGAAAGTGTGTTTTAATCATTTTGGGAGCGTGGTCAAGTCAAATAGTTGCTAAACAAATAGCTGGAGAAATATTTGGGGATAGATTCACTATTTGGCAAGAGATCGCGGAGCCTCCGACATCTGCACTCTGAATTTATTCTAGAAATAATACAGAGAGTCTCCAAAAATATTCCTCTGGCAATTGGGTGTAAAGAACAATCACAGGCTGCAAGACAAATGTTTTCACAGGGCCGTCGTAAGTCCGGCCTGTCAGATTTTAAAGTGAACCTGTCACATGTATAGAAAAATTGCCTTGCTGTGGATAGCAGCAATAAAATAAATATTATCCATATAACAAAATAGTTGTCTGTATTGGTGATAGTCATTAACAGAAATGTTCTGCCCTTCTAGATTTCTGTGCTAGCTGTGGCGGACGTGGTGAGGACCTGTTCCCTGGATCTGTGCTATAAGACATTTCTGTCCCCGGCCACCAGCGAGACCAAGAGAGAGATGGCCAGCTTTGTGGCCAGTATAAAGTCCTCAGACAGCCCCACTCAGCACGCCCATGGCTTTCTGAAAGCATTTCAGCTCATCAAAAACACCAACAATGGTACAAGAATCCAGCCAAGTAAGATAATTTTGCTTTTTTTTTTCTTAGTATTGAATAGAGATTGTATAGGATTGTGTTTGCGGTTTGCATCTCATGGTGATTTCTCCTCACTTCCTGTCTCATTCTGGCTGCCTTGGCTTTACCAAGCCAAGTATGCAGCATGTTTAGTAAAGATGAACTGGCTGCAAAACCTCTAGGTTCTTGTTCCAGGTCAGTGATTCAAAAAATGCAGGTTACTATGAAAGCCAGGAAGCTGTAATCTTCAGGAAGCAATAAGCCTGTACCTAACAATCCATTGGCTTTAGGGCTTTGCCTTCTCTACTCACCAGCCCCACATCCTTCATTTCTGCTGTCTACCAGTATACTTGCGGGTTGTATGACGTCCAGCTTATTCAACCCGCTTCTGGTGAGCCATGAGCACCCCTCCAGTGGGGTGAGACTTTAAGCAGCCTGGGCCCCTCGGTAATTGCTGCTCGCGTGGAAAGTGCAAAATTGGGGATAGATCCACCATTGATAGTGGTGAAGAGGAAGGGCTCCCTCTTGCTACATGACCAATAAAAAGGAAAAAAAATGCCCCCTTTGTCACATGACCAACCCAATGACAAAATGTAATGTGGGAAGCAGTGCTAGGGTATTGAGTTCTAAAATATATGTATGAACAGGGCTCGACATAGAGAATAGGGAAAAAAAAAAAAAAAAAAGATCATCTAACAAATGTGAGTCACACATAGGAGAGCAAAGGTGCAGCAAGGAAGACTCTGCCAATAATACTGCAATGCCTCCAAGCAAGCAGCCACTTGTTTGGGTGAGAACAGGAATGGTTTGCAGCTCTGACCTGTTAGAAATTCATACCTCTCAGAGATCAATCTTTCTATCTGTTTGACCAGACTATGAACAAGTTTATGAAGTCCACATGCTGCTGATTCCTAACATAATGTGTGTGCATAAGGTACACAGGATCCTGAGCTGGCACACAATGAAAGCGCATTTGGGATTTATTTATTTCCTGTAGTTGCATCAGGAGCAGGTCTGAGCAGAATTTAAAGGGACAGTCCATCCAAAACTAACGTATATGGTAGAAGCCAAACAGTTGAATTACCTGACAGCTTCCTACTTCTTTTAGAGATTTCAGTAGGGAGGTTTGCACTTAAATCTGGAAATCTCCTCTAAACTGGAAACTCCATTTATGCTCTCCGGGTCCCCAAATCATCTACTGCATGTAGGGGAAAAATGCACTTGCAAAGGATAAAGTTAGATATTTGCTTACTTTACATCAGTGGCTGGATCTCAGAAAGTGGAGCGACTAATCGAATAACAGTAACTGTAGCAAGAATAACTTTGCTTGTAGGTCAACTGGATCTCCAATGGTGAAAAATTGGAATAGACTATGTACCCATAGTACTGGCAAGTGGCATGGAAGGCAGACACAAGTATAAAATTGGAGTGGAATGGGCGAGCTATTTCTCCATGAGCTTTAGCACACAATGCAGGAAAATTAAATATTACAGGAGAACCTTGCTGCATTCTGTCACTTTACCTTTGAGAACGGATGTGACAAGCCAAAGGCAAAACCTCATTGTTCATTCAGCGGATCTGTTTTGCTATATCCTGCTTTTCTGTTGCTTTTTTGGCACAGCACACAAAGCTGGAACACGTCAACCCTTTTCCATTTTCAACTGTTTTCATTTTAGGAAGTAAAAAAAAAATATATATCATTTTTGGCAGGAGACCTTGTTACAGTATATAAATGTTCGTAGTAACTGATGGTTATTTGGATGAACATTGCACTTTCCTTTCATTCTTTTTTTACTCTGTAAACTCCTCCCATTTGAGTGATTGATCATGTGTCACAGTTTTTGTTATAGAAATATATGTTTAGGGTTTTTATTCATTATTTTAGAAGTTTTACAGCATTTTCCATTGTTTTAAATGTGTCTGATATTGGATCTTATCAAATTTTGCATATGAGCCTTTCTCCTTATTTTTTTTAAATAAACCTCCTACTCTGTTTTTTTTCTAGATACAGATATGATGATTGTATACTTGTCAGCTGGTATAACTTCCAGGGATTCCTCAGAAGATGATAAGAAAACCACACTGAGGGTTATTAGTGAGGAAAACAGCCAACTTAACAATTCGGTTATGGTTCTCACCTATGCCATCATGAATGGTAAGTGATGGGGCTGGGGAGATTTGGTTATTTTGATAGATATTCCTTAGCAGATAGATAATGGGAGAGTCCTCTTTGGCCATTGGGAAATGTTATTTGTACCTAAAAGATTTACCTTTTTTCTTGGACTCCTAGTAATAGCAGTGCATTTCTTAATATGTGAAGATGCCTGTATATCTGCAGTGTGAGATCAAAGGCTCTGCTGCTTCTAACTATTAGGCGCAGGAGATCTGAAGTGAGATTTAGTGATGCCACTACTGTGCTTCCCTGTTTTTTGCTGGAGGCTCTCATATGAGGAAGCAAAGCCCTGCCCTTTACCAAGCTGTCCCTCTCCACATAGATACACTAAAGCTGATCCTTTCCTTATTACTGTGCCCTGCTTTGCATGTCATCTGCTTGTCTTTTCCATAGTTCAGTTCCTGAACTAAAGGTGTACAATTTCCATGCATTTAAATTTAAAAGTTGAGAGCTCAAGACTAGTACTTGCCATTGATTACTCTTGGTTACATGTCACCTGTATATCAAATTGTATCCAGTTTACTATCCTCTTACCTCATGCAGAAGGAGTCACAGGACTGAAAGAGCTTGCCTTCCTCCGGGACCTTGCAGAACAGAATTCAGCCAAGTATGGAGTGTCTGATCGGAATGGCCTGCCAGTTACCAAAGGAAGCATGATGGTCCTCAACCAGCTCAGTAATCTGGAAACTACTGTGGGGCGGTTTTACACCAATCTGCCAAACCGTATGATTGATGAGGCTGTGTTTAGCCTTCCGTATTCGGATGAGATGGGCGATGGTAAGTCCCAACTTACATAACAAGTTGGGCTATAGCTGATGTATTATTAATGTCCTAGTTTACTTTGGAACACAAAGCTTTTAAAAACAGCCTAGCCCCGTGTAACCTTCTCCAGCTGGAGTAGAGTTGTATGCTACAACTATTGGTTTTATTAACCAGATCAGAATTTTTGGGTCCTTTTACCTTTCTTAATATGATTATATAATCAATAGAGATTCAAAAATCCTGAATATCTGGTCCCGGGTTCGAATCTCGGCCAAGACACTATCTGTGTCTGCGTGGGTTTCCTCCGGGTACTCCGGTTTCCTCACCATTCTAAAAACATGCAGTTAGGTAATTGGCTTCACCCAAAAATTCACCTTAGATTGTATTAATGACATACGACTATGGTAGAGACGTTGGATTGTGAGCCCCTTTGTGGGACAGTTAGTGACATGACAATGAACTTTGTACAGAACAGCATATTATGTCCGCGCTATATAAATACTGTGTAATAACATTCATAATAATAATAACTAAAAAAATGTTTTTCTCTTTCTAAAGCAAATCACTGTTTGCATTAACAGGTCAGGTGGAGCATGTGGCTCCCTTCATGTGCATGTGGCTCCCCTCTTTTTTTTAGTTGAGACCATTTATAGTCTTGTGCAAGCTGTGACTTGAGTCACTGGTAGCAAACACGGGGCAATTTATCATGCATGTTGCATTTGGTCAGAGTGAAAGTTCAGAGCAAATGAAAAGCAATGAAAGGGACAAAGTTTCACTTGCCTTTCATGTTGACTAGTTTTTTCACGTTTGTGTTTATGTGAATTCCAGGCAATCTTTGTGGGAATTACCGGCATTTTCCACATTTAACATTTTGCATTGTGTCTTTTAGGTTTAATCATGACGGTCAGCAAGCCGTGCTATTTTGGTAACTTGCTCCTGGGAATTGTGGGTGTTGATGTTAACCTTGCATACATCCTTGAAGATGTTACCTACTACCAGGACTCCCTGGCCTCGTACACATTCCTCATCGATAACAAAGGTATCCTTGTAACAACACCTTGGTGCATTCCATCCAGTCTCTGTAACCTTGACAGATTTTTGTTTTGCTTTTCCCCCACTTATTACGTCTTCATCTCACAATAAATAAAGCTTTGCGGAAACTCTCAGGGTATCCTGAACCAGTCTGGCCGCTGCAGACTTTGGCTTCTGAACAGATAAATATTAAGTGGCTCTAAAAAAAAAAAAAAAAAAAAAAGATTCACTTCTTAAGATCAAATAACAGAGGGACCAACCTGCAAGGTAAACAACTTTATAAGTCTAGCGCCAGGTTCTTTGGCACGTTAAAGATGATTTTACAACTTTGGCAGCAGCTGCAGCCAGCCAGTTGAGAACACAGGGTGATTTTGTACATGGAATTTTGCTGGAACTGCTGTGTTGTCCATGGTTTTGAGTGCTTTGATGAGGGTGAAGGGAGTGCATTTAAAGAGTCCTGTAAATAAAGTGCAAGTTACCTTATATTGGCAGCATGGTTGCTCAGTGGTTAACACTCTGACCTTTGCAGCTGTAGGTCCCAGGTTCGAATCTTGGCCAGGACACTATCTGCATGGAGTTTGCAGGTTCTACCTGTGTTTGCATGGGTTTCCTCCGAGTACTCCAGTTTCCTTCCACATTCCAAAAAACATGCAGTTAGGTTAATTGGCTTCCCCAAAAAAACTTGACCTTAGACTGTATTAAAGACAAATGACTATGGTAGGGACATTAGATTGTGAGCTCCTTTGAGGGACAGCTAGTGACATGACTATCGACTTTGTACAGTGCTATGTAATATGTTGAAGCTATATAAATACTTTGTAATAATAATAATGTAGAATTAGAATTATGTCCTATTTGAAAAAAAGTTTATTAGAAGTACATCTGCACTTTGTTTTCTCTTAGACCCCTGTAAAGTCCCACATATACTTGTTAAACTTGTCTGAGAGGTTCACTTACTACAGCTTCCTATAATGAGGTGTCAACTTGTCAATCAGTTCCCAGCCACACCTAGTCCTACTGATTTCTGGATTGACGGCACCACTGTGTTGCTTAAACCCTCCCATTGCAAGCTGCAGTGTCTAAAAGAGGGAGCGTATGAGACAAAATGAGAATTACGTTGCAGCTTGATAGGACTAAGTCCTCTTCTCCTGTCATTGCTTGTATGTTTGTATGCAGGCTTGACATCTTTAGCCCCCATTTGTTGTACAGTGCTGTGTAAAATTTTGGAACTTTATAGATATAAATATTTATAGATATAAAAGTTTGTCTACTTTTGAGGCTTATGCATCACCTAGTGTTTGGGAAATGGTTCATGTTTTTATCAGAACTGGCATTTTAAAAATAAGATTCTATTCATGGGAAATAATTTTCTAAACACATCCACTTTACTGTCATACACAGAGGAAGTCAGGAATGCCAGCTATCCAGGCATGCACAGCTCAGCTTTTTGCCATATACCTGCAGTGATCAGACCAGGTAGGAGGGATTATTGCAGAAGGAGCATCGGTTGTCCCTTTCTGCAATAATGACCTGCCCAATCATGGATTTTTAAAAGTGGTACTTTATAAAGTTCTGCTTTAAGCTAAGTATACACACAATAACAGCTGCTATTTCTTATATAGGACAAAGCCGCCGGGTGCCTTCTGTTCTTCCCTTCTTCCCTTCTTTTCCATTTTTTTTTTATCGAATTGAACAGTGCTCATTTATTATACTGTTGTAAATGATCTAAAATTATTGTTTACAATGACTTAAATCTAGCGTGTGTGCATATGTGCAGTTTTCTCTTCCTTTTAAAGTAATATAAAAAAGTTTGTTAGTAACTTCCATTAGTTTTCGCAATCAACAATTGTTTGAATACATATTTGTCTATGTAATATAATGCTGTGTTTTGGCGCCCCCTAGTGTTGAAATCATAATGCTGACAGATACAGGTTGCACATCATGGCCAAATCTTGTGGACCATCACACCTACAACTGTATGGCCAAAACATTGAGATTTTTTAAAACATTTTTAATACCGTAAAGACATTTCATACAATTGTCCATTGTCTTTAACCTTGTGGCAGCTGTCTGGAGAAGGCCCTTTACTGTTTGCATATGACTTGCCAACCCAAGCAATATTCAAGATCAGTGACAGACATACCAGTGACACAACCCCTATGGTCATTTATGGAAAGGAATAGGAAAACTGATTATGAACCAAATCTTCTCATCCAACATCAGTATCTGACCTTAGAAAAGCTGTTTGGCTACATGGGCACAAATGGTTGCAGACATACTCCCAAATTGTGTGGAAAGCCCCCACTGCAAAGTGCAGCATTATATAACCACAAAGGTAGTATTGACCCATTTCATATTAAACAAATTGTCCAACAAGAAGGTGTGTGAGTCAGGAGTCACAAAAACTTTGCATTGCATTATAGGGGATCTGTAGTCTGTTTTATTGTAACTAAATACTTGTATCTGCACTTGTTAATTCTTCTTTTTTTCCTTAGGTTACACTCTGATGCATCCTTCTCTTACTAGACCCTATCTATTGGTAGAGCCTCCTCTGCACACAGATATTATACACTACGAGAACATACCAAAGTTTTCTTTGGTTCGGCAAAATATTCTCAGGTAAGGATATATGTTCAATATCTGCATAAAAATATTTGCCAGTATTTGTAAAGAAATAAGTACAGGCTTTGTATGTTACAAAAAAAGCTCCAAGAAGTCATACTGTGCTTGAAAGAAATAGCTCTGCATGTACCATCTCTTCTTTTGCTCCTGGTCTTTCTTTTTGACTGCCAGAAGGGAAGCAAAAATCACAACCGAGGAGTCTCTTCCTCATTGCCTTATATTCACAAATCATGCTTTTGGCTTGAACACTGTTTGCTACCGTTTACCTTCTTGCACTTTGTAGGGGATGAGAATTAGCAAATCTGGCAGCCACAGGAGCTTCATATTTTGCACCCAGATATGTGACATATCTATGTAAGTGGCTGCCGACCCCTCACTGTTCTATAGAAATGTCTGCTGCTTTTCTTATTAGAACTATGGCTCCCCACCTCTGTTTCTCAGGAAGATTTAAGCCGATCTCTAGGCTGCCTGCTGCACATTTGATTTACTTGTGTTCATTGAAAGGACACTGAAAGTTAATATTTTACCCAGGATGAGTTTAAAAATGCTTGTCCCTCCACCATGTGAAAAATTTGCTCTCCTTTGCTGCTTTGTATACCATTGAAAGCCTTTTTTCTAATATAAGTTCCATAAGTGCAAGAAAAGTACCTATTGATCTTGTCACAAAGATATAATAACCCTGCAAAGCTATCAGACTGTGGGCTAAGAAGTACCCGGACCTAATAAAATATAAAATGTACTCTTTTCCAGACAAAATGTTGCTTTTGGGTGCTATTAGCATTTTTTGATGTTCCCTATCTGTTTGCGACTTCAGGTTCTTTTTAGGAAAAAGAGGTTCCTGTAGGTTCACATTCATGCAGAAATAAAATAAACCTGCATTTGCATTTCCTTGTGATAAAGACACAATTAAGAATTGAACACATTAACAGTTGCCATCCCTTTAAGAAACGATCATCCACTTTTCTCCATGGATGTAATAAGTTTCCCATTCTCCCCGTAGCAGCTACACCATAATTTATAGACGTTTCAGTGATTTGCCGAGGTTGAGCGGAGTGATGATAACAATTCTGTGTGCAGCAGGACGAAGCTGTTAGGTCTCTGTCAGGGTCTGGCTCTCATATTTGTTTGCTTGAGACTTATCAGTGTGTGTTTCCTCCGCAGCCTCCCCCTGGGCAGTCAGATTATTACAGTGCCTGTGAATTCCTCGCTGTCTTGGCACATCAACAAGCTGCGGGACCATGGGAAGGAGGCGTATAATGTCAGCTACGCCTGGAAAATGGTAAGACAGCTCAGCAGCCTCATCCTCTTAATTATAATCCATAAAGTGGTAATAACATTTTGTGATTAGACAATGGTATATTAATTCACGCATCTTGAATAAAAAGCTTCTGCTTTCACCCCAAGCATTGACTATGCAAGCTCATCTTGTAGATTATTGCCCCAGATAGTTTGATGAAATGCCCTTCTTTCCAGTGAGCTTTGGTGCCTGACCAGCAAGGTTGCATCACTGACCTTCTTTAATATTATTGTACAGTTAGTTACAATTTAGTGCCGACATATTACGCAGCGCTGTACAAAGTCCAAAGTCATGTCCCTAGCTGTCCCTCACAATCCAATGTCCCTACCATAGTCATATGTCTTTATTACAGTCTAAGGTCAATTTTGGGAGAAGCCAATTTACCTAATGCATGTTTTTGGAATGTGGGAGTACCCAGAGGAAACCCACTCGGAGACGGGGAGAACCTGCACACTCCATGCAGACAGTCCTGGCCAAGATTCGAACCTGAGAACTAGCACTGCAAAGGCCAGAGTGCTAACCACTGAGCCACCTTGTCAATCATTGCTCAATTGTCATTGTCATTGTCAATTTGCTTCTTCCTGAGCTGAACAGCCTTAGAAATCCATTGCAGGCCATAATTATAGTCAAAAGGCTATGGTAGAGGCTGGTTTAGACTTTGAGCTTGGCCTTTACCCCATCAAAGACTTCCACACTTCTAATTATAGTTTTGTGGTGAGCCTCAGCAAGCTAAAATCCACATTTAGGAAAATCAATTGGGGTTTCTGAATTCTGCGCCCTCTAGTGGAGTCTCCATAGAAATTTGTTGAGTAGACACTTAAGCTGGTGCCTTTGAAAGTTCTAGTTTAATACCCGACCACTTGTATCAAATACCGCCTATTAGGAATGGTAGGTGGTGTATTTTATATTGCTCTTATGGTGGTGATTTTATCTTTGGCTGCTATAAATACCCTCTAGCAAGCTATTGAAAGAGCAGTATGACCCTCAGGCAAGACATGCCATGCAAACGGCTTCAAAAGCAATGAATTTCCCTGACACTTTACCTTGCTGTCAGGACAGTTTTAAAGTAGCGGGCCAGGATAGCTCAGCTGTCCTAGAACACTTTTACTATGTGGGTTGGATACTGGACTAGGTGCAATGCGCAGTACACCAAAATCTTTGCTCTTTTATCAGATAATGTGGAACCTGAATTTCGGTGGTGGACTACAAATCATTCAGTTGTTCCATTTGTTACAACCATGCACAAAGTGTAAGGGTAATCTTCAAATTGGAATTCTGTAGCAATCTGGCAGGGACCAAACCTTAACTTTTCTACAGAACTTTTAGGTAGAGCAGATATATTATAACACTATAATAAATATGTAAAAAGCACTCTGTTCCTGCTTTCCACACCTCACAATTTCACTGTGGTGCTTGAGGACACTTCATAATGTAATACTGTTAAATTTCTGGTCCCCTACTAGGTCCCCTCGCGGACCAGTAAATGCACGGGATCTGTCTGTCACTCAAAGGGGAAGAAACTTCCCCCCAGAGTGATGTCATGATACCAGAACCTGCCCGCTCCACCCTAAGCCTGCAATGACTCCGGCTGTGGCCGGTCCTCCTTCTCAAGCGGAGTCCTTCTCCTGACCCCGCTGGTGGGTGCACTGGACACGAACGGATGGCCACGGACCCGGGGTTGGGGACCCCTACCATACTACACGCATTTCAATCCACCAGCAATTGTGCATTACTACTGTGTCTCGTAGTGATATAGGGGCCACATGGAGGAACTACAGAGTGGAGTAGGGGAACAGAAATCTGACATGCCCCCGGTTCTGTAGAACTAAGTATTGCCTTTTATGCGGTGGATATATATTTTCACACCTTTATTAAAATAGATTCACCAACCAACAAGTCCATAGTCCTTCCTATTAACACACATGGGGGGCTTCATTTAGCCTGCATGACTGAGGACTGATCGATGAACTTTACAGCAGTGCCCTGCACCGACAGTGCATTTATGCGGAGAGCCGTGCTGACAACATCCCACTAGGGTACTAAAGAGGAGAAGGGTACCTACAAAGCTGCATACAGAAGAAACGAAAACGACAAAAGCAAAAGTTTGTTGTGCTCTAACCATGTGAACAATCTCCTCCTGCAGGTGCAAGATACCTCGTTCATTTTGTGTATTGTGGTAATACAGCCAGAAATACCAGTAAAACAGTTGAAAAACCTGAACACGGTTCCCAGCAGCAAACTCCTTTACCATCGCCTTGACCTTCTGGGCCAGCCCACTGCGTGCCTTCACTTTAAACAGCTCGCCACTCTAGGTAATATTTTTTTTTTTTTTATTGAATTGCTACACTGATGTTGCAAAAGTACCTGTCACCCATATTTAGTTGTACACAATACTGAGCTTTGGAAAAGATAAAGGACTAGATTGCTAACCTGTCTTGAAAATGCTAGCTGATTGGCTGTCAAGTTGGCTTTCCAGCTTTATTCCTTTACTGACTTGGAACAATAATGCAGATAGGAACAGTTGACTCGCTTCTTAACTGTCTTGCTGCATTCTTATTCTGGGACAGTGACTTAGAACATATTGAACCACAGAATTAACATAGCAGTAAGTCCAGAGCTATTTCCTGTGCCTGCAAGCTTTGCTTTAGTCTTAGCTGACACAATTAGATGTTTATTTCCAAGCATAATAACTTTATATTTTATAAAAAGTTGTTTTTTTTTTTTTTGGTAGAAAATAACTTTTTCTACAAAAATCAGCCACAAGCCTGAAGGGCATTGCTTTATATATGTGTGACTTTTGTATTAGTGTGCCTTTTGTTTGTTTGATTTTTTAATGCCAGGTGGAACCCTTTCTGCTTCTGTGCTGCATATATTATAGTTTTAAAAGTGCACTACAGGTCCTCTTTAATAAATATTATCTATCCATTGCAGAAAGCCCCACTGTAATGTTGGCTGCAGGCTGCTTCTCCTCTCCCTATGAGCATCTGAGTCAGCCGGAGACCAAGAGGATGGTTGAACACTACACAGCATACCTGAGTGATAATACTCGTCTGATTGCAAACCCAGGTTTGAAAGTAAGTACCGATCTTGTGTGTTGTGCAGATTTTATGACATCGTATAGAAAAAAATCCACTTGAACTTCTTTCCATAGTCTAGTGGGTTTGGAAAAAGATGTCATAGCTCACAAGAAAGGAAAAATATCTTGCCAAATGCAAAAAGGAAGCCAGATCAATTCCTTTACAAAAATATGTCCATTCCCAGCAGTGAAAAAAAAAAGTGTGATAAATTTGTTTCAAAGCTCAACTCAGGGCAAACAGCAAAATAACTTTCAAAACAAAAATCCAAAATATCCCCTTGTAATGGAGGTGAGGGCTAAAATAATGCACTGCCCTTGCCTATTATACTTTAGATGCCAGCAAGTGTAATATACACTTTTTAGAATGATTATAATAAGCAGGCCAGGTACTTTTTATTTTAGGAAATATATAGATTAGTTTGTGTTTTTTTTCTTTCTGTGTGAGTTCACATTTAAGCCAGCCTAATAGAGTAGGAGGGAGTGTGGGGTGACCAGCCTCTGGGAGAGTTCCCGGGGACAGATTAGTATCCTTTCATACACATCTTAAGGGGTCTCCTGCTACGTGTTCCTTTCTCTCGCAGTTCTCTGTCAGGAATGAGGTCATGGCTACCAGTCACGTCACCGATGAATGGATGAGACAGATGGACATGAGCAATCTAAACAGCTACATTGTGCGCCGTTACATAGCAACGCCCAATGGGGTGCTGCGGATCTACCCCGGTTCTCTCATGGACAAAGCGTTTGATCCCACCAGGAGACAATGGTGAGTCCCTCTCTCTCATTACTTGTCATGCTGTACAATGTTACTGTCATTTATCCTTCTAAACCATCTTTACATTAATCTGGTTAGTATGTGTTGTGTCACACCAGAACTTTCCTAATAAGAAAAGTTTTTCCTGCAGTGTAGCTGCGTTTTTTATGTATTAATAAATCACAGCGTGTTTGGCACATCTAAATTTTTTTATGATTAAAAATGTCCATATTTTTTTTTTTTTAAATCTCACCTATTGAATTTTAAAGAAAATCTTAGAAGAAGAACTTCAGGAAAGACAAATCCACTATTAAGCACTAACACATGCTTACCTGTGGCAGTTTTAATGGCTGTGTGTTATACCCTAAATGTGTTTTCGTGAAAACAATGATCATTGTCTAAAATCCAGGAAGGTTAGCCCAGGCTTGTGTAGTACATTATTATAAAATGGGCTTGGCCTCCTTACAAATGTTTGTGTCTATGATCAGTCACCAGGATGTCTGCATCCTCCTGATTGAAGCCCTCCATTTTTACCGTGTTAGGTCACATTACATGATTATGGCATTCCATCAACCTGCTCTCTGAAGCTGGGGACATTTTACTTCCTAAAGGCTCAGATACTGTAGTTAGTAGTCAATATAGCTACTGGGAACTAGAGTTAACAAAGTATTAGTTGTAGTTTCACATAAGCTGGAAAATCAAGTTGCATTTGATGCAGACACTCTTGGTGTCTGTGCTGCATTATTCTGTGATCATTAAAATCATCTGTTTTGTTTCAAAGCAAAAAGACATTTGTGCAGGCTATTACCATTGCCACTTTTCTGATATTTATTTAATATTGCTTGCCAGGTATCTTCACGCTTTAGCCAATCCTGGCCTCATCACTTTTACTGGACCATACCTGGATGTAGGAGGAGCAGGCTACGTGGTCACTATAAGTCACACTGTGCAGTCTCCCAGGTAAGAACCTACTACCCACTTTTCTCTGACGACAGAAGGGCCGATAATAATCTTTTTGCTGTACACCCCTATCAATTATACATGTTTCAAAGTAGTGTTAAAAAAAGGAATCAATGTTTAGTTTTCACAATATCACAGACACATTTGGTTATCTATGACTTTTGAACTAAAGTGGAGCTTTTAGACTTCATGATTTTTTTTGGCAAATGTGAAACTGTTCTGTCTGTAAGTCTACATACACAAGTTTAATAAATGTTGTTGGAAAGGATCTTTCACAATCCTTTCCAACAACAAAAAACTAAATATGTGCTGTATGTACAGTGCCATTCTGCTCTATGGAGAGGGAAGAACGGCGGAGTGGTACACCATTGCACTCTCTCACCTTCACTTCCATTACAATCATCTGTGGATCCTCCAGGACAAGAATCATGTGACCTGTGTACGTAGCCTAAGTTTCAATATAGCTGGACAACTAGTTTAGCTGGTACTGGTGTTAATTCTATACATGTATATGGAAATGCAGAAGTGGCTTGAAACTTCAGTTGCAGATCGAAGAGAATTCACTTGCAGTTCAAATGTATCTATCACTGAATTCTTAATGATTTTTATTATTTGTGTTTATATAGCGCTGACATATTACACAGAACTTTTCATTTTTCATATCACTAACTGGGAATGATCTCATAAACCTTTCAAACAGATGTTAAAAGCAAGCTTCATTTTACATCCTGCTATTGTCAAAGAAAGCCCAAAGCTTTTTACACACGTTCTAACATTTTTCTTTCTTTTTGTTTGTCTTTAGCTCTCGGGTATCAGCTGGACACACAGTTGCTGTGATGGGCATTGACTTCACCCTGCGGTACTTTTACAAAGTGCTCATGGAACTGCTTCCTGTCTGCAACCAAGACGGAGGCAACAAAATTAGGTAGGACATAAGAAGTTGTGACATGTCTGTCTTTGAAAAGTCATGTTTGTGGGTCTACTCCATTATACTCACCAACCATGACCATGACCAATGTTCACAAACTGTCTGACTGGTATGCCTTCATGGAACTGAGATCCTACCAATCGTGTTTCCAGGAGATACAGCATGTAAAAAGTATACAGATATAAATTGCTATTAAAGTCCCCCAATCCTTTCTATGGCTAATTAACATGTCTTGGTTTTATGTGGCTTTCATGTTTTGGTGCACAGTAGTGCACCTTCTTGGGGTGCAGCCCCTGTTATAAACAGCATTGTATGGGAATATGATCCCTATGTTATTTCTTCGCCTGACTGCACCAAGAGGTTAGTGGATATTTGGCTATGTGAGGGAAGGCAAGGTGGGCAGTGTTTGTGATGCAATGTTTGTGTACATTTACTTATTTTAAAGATGTAAAAACGCATGTGTTATATCCGTGCACGTTAATCTAGCGTTTGGTCCTCATGATTTGTGCTTCACGTTGTAAAGGAGGACTATTGCGCAATTTGGAGCTCTGCTTTCAAATCTTTGCCTCTCAAACTAAGGGGACACAACGAAACCTCAGGGATTGAAGCAGCCAACCTATAAATACCATTTATATACAAAATACGTTCTGACATATCTGAAACAACATACCAAGGATTTTATTAGGGTTTCTGTCTCTTAACTGTATTTTTTTTTTTTTTTTGGTGCGATGGTGCAAACTTTAAACATCAACTCTCATCTGAACAAGGCTTAAAGTGCACTTTCTATTTCCCCTGGTATCCTGCTACACAGAATGCACATTCTACTTGGCTACAAATGCTTTTAAATTGTTAGCTGACCTAGTTCTGTTGAAGCAGATCAATACAGAAATTTATACAGCCTCTAAATTTGCTCTGTCATTTTAAGCATATTGGGCTATGTTATGTACTGGACCCAAAAACGCTGTTTTTTGAAAGACCAGAAGTTTATAAAAGTTTGGTCTTTTGGGCTATAACATAATCCTGTTACTCATTTGACTGGAATAATTCTGCATGTTATTCTCCAGTGTCCTGTTCAAGCCTTGGCCGTGCAGCACAGGACATTTTTTGCCCACATACCTTGAACTCAATCACCCATGCGTGGAATCCTTTTAACAAGGGAGACCCATTCTTCAAAGGAATCTGTGCTGTGTGTGTTTTAACAACGTTTTGTTGCTTTGCCAGGTGCTTCATCATGGAGGACAGAGGTTACCTTGTGGCGCATCCTACGCTTATTGACCCTAAAGGCCACGCTCCAGTGGAACAGCAGCACATCACTCACAAGGTACTTCCACGTGTAATAGAAATGTTAAAAACACACCTAGAACCTCTGAAGTACACATATGTGAACTGTCACTAGACAAAATATTAATAACCTGTTCAGCTACTGCGTTTAACACACTCCTTCCACACAGTACAGCTAAGGGAGTGACAACCTTCAGGTCTCATCTTGGCTGGCTGCTTCTAGTTTTCCTCCATGCTAGACGTTAAGCCCTATCACCTGTCTCATCTTTAAAACTCCTTTTATACAAGAAAAAACCCTATTGTTCACTGGAAACAATGAGCATTCACCTTCTACGGGTCACCAAACTGCATCTGGCCATTTATGTCGGTTATAGCTTAAAACAACTATTACTGCTACCACTACTTTTCTCTGATCCTAACACAGAGCTCAAAAGAACTGCCACTACTACACTACAATATCTCCCGATTACAATTTTTATCTCTCCATTATCCATAAATAAGAGTCTCTTAAAAACCCTGAGGAAGCCACAAGGCGAAATACGTCGGGTAAAAGAGACGACCCTCAAATTCTACACTGGGCTGTGTGATGTCTAGCAATAGTACAAATATTTTCTGTGTGTTTTATTAACTCTCAAAAGTAAAAACCTATTATTATTTACTAAATAAAAAGCCCATTCTTGTGCCTCTATCCCTCTACATTAGCATTGTAACATGATCCTGCCTGCAATGTCCCTGTACTATAAGTCGGTCAACCAGCCTTGGAAACCGGATAACATTGCTGTGCAATGAGTTGGAATCTGATTGGATTATAATTCTTGCATTCATACAGTCGGCCTCCGCAATCAATTAAGTAGTGCCCCGCAGTAAATTGTGGTATGTGGATAGAGAGGGGGTGCATGAACTCAATAATAATAATCCCCACAGATTCAAATCTCATTAGACTTTTAAAGATTGATTTTATTAAGGCTGAGGTTTTGCTTGGCTTCTAGCAGTGTCTTACTCTGTATAGTTTATATATACCTGACTTCACAATTTTTTGACATCCCGAAACCACGGACAATTTGAACTTGGCCCCTTAATTGCAACTGGGTGAAGGATTTGCGATGTCTGTGGGAATTTGTAAAGATTTAGTAAAAAGAGCATTTTTGATTTTTGATCAGTAGAGCTGACTCACAATCCATCTTAAGATTTTCATAAGGCTTAGTCTACACAGACGTTTTCCCAGCGTTTAACCTGGGGCTTTAAAAGTTTGAAAGTTGGAAGTTTTAAAATGTTTGAAATTCCAATGGGCTAATGTACACCAGGACGTTTCCTTGAGGCACGTTTATGAGCATTATCTATAAGGTTGCTTGCAACAATTAGAAATTTAAAACGCAGGGTTAACGCTGGAAAATGTCCAAAAACACGGGAAAACGCTACCAATGATTTCACGGGAAAACGCGGCATAGATGTTTTCCAGGGTTTTAAAGGCAAGATTTAAAAATAAAAGTGCATACAAATGCAAATAACCACAGTAGGAACGTTTACATGTGTTTTTAAAAACATCCGTGTAGAATTAAGGTCAGAGCTTTGTACAAGGCTGGCTGTGTGCACAGGGACATAATCATGCTGGAACAGAAAATGGTCTTCCTCCTATTAATTTTTGCAAGGTTGCTCACTTGCTTTTCACTAAATATAGAAGTGAGATGGTCAGCATTGTGTATATCACAATTGCATTGATAATGTATGATCTACTGACAGTTTCATTGTAATTATGACAATAGCATTACATTCATTTTCTTTTTTTTGTTCCAGGAGCCCCTTGTAGCAAATGACATTCTGAACCACCCCAACTTTGTCAAGAAGAATCTTTGCAATAGCTTCAGTGACAGAACCGTGCAGAGGTTTTACAAGTTCAACGCCAGCCTGGTGGTACGTTTTCCTTGGGAGATGAAACACTCTCTACGCTAATGAGCTCTGTCGCCTGCTCGTTGTATAGATGTATCCAACAAAGGCCTTGTCTCTGCTGACCTACATTTCTAGTAAAGACTGGCGCAGATCAGGCAATCTCTGCATCTCAATTCCTTAATCTTCGTGAAATGTTCGAGCAAAAGATAAAATGTGATGATGAAAACATGTTTGCCCCCAGCAATCAGTCATATCATTTTTTTGTTTACTCCTAATTCCTAACACTAGTTGCTATTTGGTTACTGTGAGCAGAGTTCATTTAAACTCATTGGTAAATAATGCTGTTTTTGGTTTGTAATAAAGAGAACCTATCATGATAACTGTGGTTGGATAGTTACATGTTGGTTTCAGGACAGATCTGCCCATGTGGAAAGTAGCAGTGATCTCTATTGTGCCCATTACTTTAGCCAACAGCAAGTTTCAGCACTACCTGAGAGGACTTTACACTTTGCAGATTGGTTAATCCCCAATAAATAGACATTTGGAAATATGCATATGTGTAAATAAAAGTAACAAAAATAATGTAATAATGTTTGAGACTGAACAGTTTTTCCTTTCCTTTAGGGTGATCTGACGAACCTTGTTCATGGCAGTCACTGTTCCAAGTATCGCCTGACCAGGATCCCTGGGACTAATGCATTTGTTGGGATTGTGAATGAGACCTGTGATTCTCTGGCTTTCTGTGCCTGCAGCATGGTGGACCGGCTGTGCCTTAACTGCCACAGGTATTTCAACTTCAGACAAACCTATGCTGGCCTTGTATTTAATGTGAACCTTAAATTAGGAAGAATTGCTCTCCTATTTGCAAAAATGTTGTGAGGCATTGTAATGTAGTGTTTCTTGTGCTGTGTCACAAATCTATGTATGAATGTACACTGACTGTATTGTATTCGATTATGTGATTAACAAAGTTATTATTCAATCAAAAAAAAAAAAGAATTACTTTCAGTTCACTGAAAAACCACATTTTACTTTGAATTTCTTCCAATTAAATAGCAATGAACTTCCTGCTCTTGTTCTGCAGTGCAGTGTATGATTTTGTAAGGCGCTACCTGCTAATATGTGATTTGCAGTAAGATTTGATGATGTCACTACCGTGCTACTAATACTTCTCTTTGCTGAAGAGGAAGATGTATCAAAGTAATTGCAATGCAAGGGTCTTTTTTTCTGCTTTATTTGTTCCATGGATTTGGCATTTTTCCTCCTCTTTTGCAGCTTCCTGAACATTCTTCCTCCAGTCTACAAATCATAGCTCCTTTATTCTGTGCTTGCTTTTTTAAGAACAGCTTTCACATTTCAGATCCTGTTTAACAATTATTTTAGGGTCCATCATTTAAAATAAATTCCATTTATGACAAAACTGGACTAAAAGTAAACATATGCATTGAACTGGCTCCTAACCCACCTTGTGGCATTACTCTCCCCCAAATAACAAAATGTCATTTTATTTCTGCCAGGATGGAACAGAATGAATGCGAGTGTCCTTGTGAGTGCCCACTGGAGGTCAATGAATGCACAGGCAACCTGACGAATGCAGAAAGCAGGTAAGATAACTTTAGCACAATTCAAAGTTTTCTGCCCTCCTGGCCAGTAGCAAATGTCTTTAGATTAAGATAATATCTTTTTCCAGTAAACGTATACAACGTTTATTACTTCCTGTTACATCAATAGGCTTGTAAAATTCTTCAGCTGCTGGTAACTGTTTTTGATGTCGGTACATTCTCCCTCCCTTTTCCAACTCTCAAAAATGCTTTTCCTTCACACAGGGGGAGGGCATGCTCCAGAAATGAACAAAGCAACAGCATCTGGGAAAATATTCAGTTGTTAACCATATCTTCAATGTTCCAATGTTATTTTTAAATTTATTTCAGGAACCCAAGCTGTGAAGTCCATCAGGAGCCAATGACCTTCACTATGCTTGACCCAAACCTCCAAGATGCCCTATCTCAGTGTGTCAACACTGGCTGTTCCCAAAGGATGGAAAGCAGGTACTTTACTCTTTATGAACAGTATTCTATTTAATGTACAACGCTGCGTCATATGTTGGTGCTATATAATTACTGTTTATTATTAGTAATAATATTGCATGTTAAACTTATGTGAATGTGCTTGTTTTTAAGGCACACGTGCAATATTTGTTGTTGGAAAGGATCTTTCACGATCCTTTCCAAGCACAAAAGACTGCGTAATGCATGATTGAGCGCTGTACATACAGCGCTGTTGTGCTTAATGAAGAGGGGAGGGGGGGAAAGGACGGAGTGGGACCCCGCTGTTATCCCCCCTTCACTTTCATTACAATCATTTGTCATTCATGGATGAGCGCTGTACACACCCCAGACTCTTCTCCGATATCAGCGATATCGTCTAATGAGGTGATAATAAGCCGAGAATCATCTGACGTGTATGTAGCTACAATGTATTTATTAGCCCAAAACATTGTCAATCTCCATCTAACTGCAATAATGTAACTGTATATTGTTAAATCAGATGTGCAAAATTGAAAAATAAAGATTTCTATTAATATTTGGGATTTTTTTCGCCAGACATGTAATATAATATATATGACAGTGACCATGTATCCCCTTTTCCATCGAAATTTCCTTAAGTAACTTGACTCTCTCCTCTTTCTCAGTTACTGTTTCGGCGTCCTGGACTGTGAGTGGTGTATGGTAGACAGCGATGGAAAGACTCACCTAGACAGACCGTACTGCGCTCTACAGAAGGAATGCTTTGGTGGCATTGTCGGTGCTAAAAGTCCTTATGCAGATGACATGAATACAATAGGTAATGTATACTTAGTTTTGTTTTAGAACTGTTTCTGCAATCAAAAGCTGATAGACAAAAAAAAAGCTACTTCAAAAGTGTACTTTGAAGGGCTGGCTAAACATTCAATCCCTTCCAGGAAATTTTAATAGTTGGGGTGTCTTCTCCCTATTTTCTAAAGCAATTCTTTCTGCCAATTCTGCAATTTCTTTACTTTTAGCCAGTAAATCGGCAAAAAAACATGTCTTGCTTATGCACACATTTTTTGTCCCACCAGTTTTCATCTTCCCAAATGTATTCCCAAAATGTTGCTAGCAATTGGTAGCAGACCAGTCTATGAATTAAATTAGTATTTTATATGGTCCTGTATTGTAAAGATGGAATATTTATGTTCTTGTTAGTGATGGCGCCTTTACAGATCAACATCTGGTATACCATGACACAGATTAACAACTGTGCCACATACTGACAGCATTTGGTTAAATATCGTTCAGAGTAGAAGTATGTAACAACAGAAGAGAGTATGTACCCACTTTCTCTTGGATTTAAATGTCACCACCCCAATTAGTAATACAAACATACGATTAATCCAAAAAAAGGGTTTTGTAGGCAAAATATTTTTGTATTGTTGTTTAAAGAAGATTTTTTTATTTATACAACACAATTAGTGGTTAAAAGGAATCACATACAAAAGGCCAACCCTATTGAGTATTCATAGGGAAACATTACCCAATAGCTATACAGGATAGATTCCTAATAGATCATGGACAGGTTATGGTCAAATAGCATTCAAAAAGTTACCGGCGCGTTTCGCCTTGCTTGCACTGCCCTTGGTGGAAAATATAGGTGGCCGCATAGAGGCTGCCATCTATTCCGCCACCTGTATTCTCCACCAAGGGCAGCGCTGTATTCTCTCATTGCTGCCACCTACATACACTCTTTGGATATAATTTATGATTTATTCGTATCCCTCCTTTCCTTATTGGAATATTTATCCCTGCCATGCTGTAACCCGGTCATTTATCAACACCCAAGATTCTCCAAAATCCCCTGAGGAAGTCGCAATGCGAAACACGTTGGGAACTTTTTGAATGCTATTTGACCATAACCTGTCCATAATCTACTGGGGATCTAGCCTGTATAGCTTTTGGGTCATTTTTCCCCATGAATACGCAATGCAGATGTCCTTTTGTACATGAGTTTTGTAACCACAACTGTTTAATTGTGTTCTGTGTACAGAAAAATCATCTTTGAAACACTAATGCAAGAATTTATTGCCTACAAAATCCTGAGCATCTTTTGTACTCCTTCTTTGGATTAATCGTATGTTACCATCTGGTTAAAATGACTTTATTGCTCCCAGCACAAAATCAGTCCTCAGATGGATTCTCTCTTTTGACATGCTTCACCCAATAAGGGCTTTATCAGCATGTAAAATAGCTGAGACAAGCAGCAGGACACAGCTGGCACCTGAACATGGGCTACTGGTGCCACATCCCTTGCCTTAAAATGGTGAGCCATACTTTCCCCCATTCCTCAGGCTCTACCCCGAAAACTCGCCACTCTCGCTTCAGCACTGGCCCCAGATGAAAAACATACAGGGTCATTCAACCCACTTTTGTGAACCAAGGGTGTCACGGACACATCACCTAGAGGTACTGCTGCTGAGAATGGTTCCGTTCTATGCATCATTCAGGATGTGTCCATGTCACATGACCCAATAGTCTTGGATAAAAGTTTTATGAACAATGTTATGTATGTAAACCTTGGTTGGGTGCAGAAGTGTGATAGGTTGGTAACTTGGAATTGAGCTTTAAAAATATTTGGGTTTGCTAGCTATTGTTTATTTGAAAAAAATGTTACATGTTGCAACATTCTGTTCCTATTGTAATAATTTTTTACTGATCATAAGGTTGTTACATAATTTTTTCCCCTTTTTTATTACAGGAGATGAAGTCATTACTCTGAACATGATTAAGAGTGCCCCGGTTGGACCAGTTGCTGGAGGTATAATGGGCTGTATTATGGTTCTAGTCCTGGCTGTCTATGCTTACCGCCACCAGATTCATCGGCGTAGCCATCAGCATATGTCACCGCTGGCAGCTCAAGGTAATTTTAAAATGTCTGCAATGTGTTGGCTCTGAGCAGGATGTGTAACAATGGAGAGGCAGACATTTGATCAAGAGATGCATTTAGGTTTTAGATACTCTACCCATAAACTTGCAAACCTTTAATAGCCAGTTTACCAGGAACTGATACTTTCATTTTCAGTAGACCTTAGTCACTTCTATCTTTCGGATAACGTGTTGGTGAAATCTCTGACCTTTTCCAGGTCTGCACACCTGCACTTCCCATAATGGAGGTTGCTCACCATCCTTGCTGGATTTTTTTTCCACATTTATATATTATGGAAAATGTAACAGGAGCAGATAAAACTTCTAAAAGGTAGCTAAAAACAATATCGGGAATTATGGCAGAGAGGTCTCACTTTAGGAGTATCTCAGAAGCCCAATGTTATGCTTTGAAGGCAGATATATATTCACCTGTCTTGTCCATTCATAGCCTGTATCTTCAAATCCTTACACACAGGATGGCTTTGCAGCTGTCAGTAATGTGTAAAAAGATATTATGACGCTCAGCCTACAAAAAATGTTTGTGTCTAGCCTGCGTCCCAGTACTGGCTTGACATATTTTCTGATTTATACAGGAAATTTCACATAATCTAGTGCTGATTCTACAGAAAATTTCAGGTCACTGAGTAGCAGTTTTCTGAGAGCTGGCTAAGAAGTGCAAATACATTTATATTATACATTTAAAAGGAGTGCTAACATCACAGGTGGGAAACTGCAACATAATTGTATTATGCCTGCTGTTCTTGCCAACAGCAGTATTTACTTTCCTCTTTATTTTCTCTAGAAATAGCCGCTCTGTCTCCATAAATTCTTATAGTATTTGACTTTAAGTATGTGGACATCTTCCCAAATAATGAATGTTTTCACTGTTTCCAATGAAAGTAGAACTATGGCCTACCATTTAAAAAAAAAATCTGTTGCAGCACTTGGTTAAAAAGTCAGTCCATACTTTGTATTCCCTTAGTCCCACAAGGCAAATGACGTCCATTGACAAATGATTTTGCCCACCTAATACAGTTTCTCAGTATTTAGAATTTAGAGCAAAGTTATCACTCATGCAGGCTATGCATTTATGAAATACAGAAAATGGGAAGTTGTTGCCAGGTCATAGATATCAGTATATATTTTATTTCACTTTATAAAGCTTGAGCATCACTTTTTTAGAACATAGTTGTGGATTTCGGATTTGGAACATATGTTTGAAATCTTTTACAGAGATGTCAAGCGCTCTCTTTTGAAAGTTTCTGCTAATTCTTTTCCAAAATTTGGATTTACCTATACTTATATTCCTGGTGACGATGGTTAGGACAAACACAGAGAGGGATACAGATAGCCACAAAAACGTAACAGGGATTTTATCCCCTGCATAAAAAAAGTTTTGCTTAAAGTTTCAGCTTAATGCTACAACAAAGATATTTAGACTTTTATGCATTTCCAATCTTGTGGTAACAGTATGAGGAAGGAAATTTTCCATCATGATTCACCTGTGTGCATAGTCGGCTCCATAAAGTCATGGTTTGATGAGCTTGGAACCCAAGTGTCCTGCACAAAGCCCTGATCTACAAACCTACTGAACACCTTTAAGATTAATTGAAACTTGAATGTCATGTCTACTTATCAAACATCAGTAACTGGCCCTAAAAAATTGCTTTTTTGGGTGATTACTAATGCCTAAGATCATCTTACTGCCTAGAAGTTGTAGAAGTATGTTGAGAAGTTTACAACATACAGATCTGACCTCTTCTGGTAATGCAGGTTTTGCATTGGAGATATGAAAATATAAGAATTATAGCTGGAAACCAGATAAAGCTTAAAACTATTTATATTATATTTAATGTAAATATATTTACCGCTTTTACAGAAATGTCTGTACGAATGTCTAACCTGGAAAATGACCGGGATGAGCGAGATGACGACAGTCATGAAGATCGCGGAATCAGTAAGTGTATATATCTTTGTTTTAACAGTAATGCAGATCAGAAAAGCATTGTATTGATAACTCATTATTTCTTTGCAGTCAGTAACACAAGATTTATAGCGGCGGTGATTGAACGTCATGCGCACAGTCCGGAGAGACGCCGGCGATACTGGGGACGATCGGGTACTGAAAGCGATCATGGTAAGGATGGTTTGTCACTTGATGTGAAATGTTTTTTATTTAAATATATATTCCTAAATCAATTTTGTGTACGCCAAATGCTTTTCCACATCCAGATATTGAGCATGATTTAATAACCTCCCTAGCGGTACATTTCTGTCTGGATTTATATGTCAAAAAGTCGTACATTGTTTTTCATGAAAATTTATTTTACAGTATAATATATTGGTATGAGTTTAATAAAGTTTGAAACACAAAATCATGTAAAAATAATACATTAAATAAATTAAAAAATACATATTTTTTTTTTAATTTTTTTAAATTAAAAAAGTATATATAATCAACATACTGTAAAATAAATGTTCATGAAAGACAATGTACTGCTTTTACACCTATAAATCCAATGTATTGCATTCAATACAGTTATTTTGTATTGAATGCAATTCAAATGGATTTTGAATTTCCCACCCCGCTGGCAACGTACACACGCACCAACGTCACCGGGAGCTCCCTCGGTGACTCATAGTGTGCAGAAGTCACCAGAGGAAGAAGAAAGAAGACAGGAATCACGGCGATGGACAATGTGGGACGCCGGCAAATCAGGTAAGTGCGGTATTTACTTACCTTCCTATAGGTTTACCTACCCCGAGTGTGATTTGGGGTTACTGCTTTCAGCAACCTTTTTTTACCCCGATTCACACTCGGGGTTACCGCTAGGGAGGTTAAAGCTCACCAAGGCTGGAGAGGATACATTTTCATCAGTGAAGCTTTGTGATCCAGCAAACCTGAAATGGGTTACCTAAAAGTAATTTGCTATTTGTTAGCAAATGTTTTTAGTTCTGGACCAGATCCATTTCAGGTTTGTTGGATCACCCAGCTTCACTGATAAAGGGTATCCTCTCCAGCCTTGGAGGGCTTTAAACTGTCAGACCCATTATGTTTTAAAACTGGAGCAACATCATCACTGTTCTGTTTTGAGTAGAGAGAATGGCACCCAGCAGACCGACCCTCTGCACTGTATAGCACTATAAAGAGGTGAAAAAGTATATGGGGTTTTAATGTATTTTTATTTGTGCAGGTTACAGTACGATGAGTCCACAAGAAGACAGCGAAAATCCACCGTGCAATAATGACCCCTTATCGGCAGGGGTGGACGTTGGGAACCATGACGAAGATCTAGAACCTGATACCCCACCGCAGACTGCAGCTCTCTTGAGCCACAAATTTCACCACCACTACAGACTGCATCACCCGTCTCTCCACCACAGCCACCACTTACAGGCTGCCGTCACCGTGCATTCCGTAGATGCAGAATGCTGATGAACTTGAAGCCATTTAGACGCCAAGCCAATCACAGACCCTACGTGCCATTACTGCCTTTTTCACGCCCCGGGCATTTCCTGCAAAGGGTTGCAATGTGTGAAACTTCACAGGAGGTGTTGGCCTTTCCGAATCTAGTATTTAAAATGCCAAAATCACCACGGAATCTATAGGGTCTCGACTGCAACAAAAGACGAGTCTGACTTTTTTATTAAGCTGGAAAATAAACTAAAACAAACAACAATATTTGTTTAGGAAAAAAGTAAAAAAAATGGATAAAAAAAGAACTGTACTCATAATGAGTAGAATTGTTAATAGTTTCTTTTTAAAAAAAAGCATCTCACTTTTTAACGAAAAGGATTATTTTTGTACTATTTATTTAATTTCTCAAGGACTTCTAGACGGTGAAACGTTCCACCATTTTGGAACTGGAGGGGATGCAAAAATGTTTATCGAAGGAAGCCTAACCTGTGTACACTGAACTTTGCACGTGTAGGACATTGTTGCTCCTTTCATAGCCCCTCTGCTGTGAGGCCATTTTTAAAACGGGAACTGCGTTGCTGAACAATCTTGAAATTTTATTTTTTCCTTTGGAGAAAACAAGGACAAAAAAGGGTGCATATTCTAACGCTAATCATGTGTTTGAGTATATACGTATGAACTGTGGTGGGGTTAGACTGAAGAAAAAAAAACTGAGTTATCTGTTTGATGCCAGTCATCTTCATGATTTCGGGGTGCAGCTGACTCCTTGCAGTATTTTTAACCAAACTTTGATGTTTTAATTTAGATTTTAACCACTGTTAATCAAGATTGCGTTTTCCGTACAACCACTAGGGGGCTTCAATTTGAAGGAAACTGAAAGAGGAACTGTGCTGCCTTTAGCTAGAACACACGAAGTTTGGACGCCAGAACATCCTGGCGCCTGGGCAATGCTTTTCCTGCAATCAAGCTTTTTTTTTCTTTATACATGCAACATTTAAGTTAAAAAAGAACAGCTTGTGTGCTTTTCAAATTCAGGTCCTTGCTGAGACTTGTCTGTTTGCCATTTAACTGTATTATACTACCAGTAGTCCTTCCAACTTGAATGCCTTAAAGAGAAATTATTAAAATGCTTTATATAAGGCCCTTTATCAATATGTTTGGTGTAAGGTCTTAGCATTCAAATGCACAATCTATAGGTAGGCAGACGCCTATCTAGTAAATCCAATATATGGCCAGACGTAGTAGAACGTTACTCCATCTTCTAAGAAGGATTCTGGTAATGCTACAGCCTGCAAAGCCATCTTAGACATTTGTACACTTTCAACCTGTAGTAACCATTTACAGAAGTCCCTTTTCTGTTCCATTATGCCCCTGTACACTCTTACCCTGTAAGAGGAAGTAGAGTGCCCTGTATATGACCTGACCTCCACTCTATTATTAATAATAAATAGTATATAGCGCCATTATATTATGCAGTGCAGAACAATAAATAAAGTTTGCAAATGACAGACAGTGACTCAGGAGGGGGAGAGGACCCTGCCCTGAAGAGCTTACAACCTACGGAACTTCTTTGGCGTGAATTGGAATGCAGTCCATGTCTTCTTGACACCTGACCTCATAAATGGCTAAATGGGCACAAATTCCCACAGGCACCCCAAACTCCTTCCCAGAAGAGTGGTGCAAATATGGCTGGCCCTATAGAATGATGCCCATTACAGGAAAAAAATAAAAGGCCTTACCTTGCTTTATTTTGCGCCTCAGATTCAAAACTTCTCCCTGTCTGATATTGAAAGTGACTTCATCACTATATCTATCTTGTGGACAGCGAATACGTATTTATATGTCAGATTCTACTATTTGTCCCATTTTGACGGAGGGCAGGAATATCAGGTCGTCAACCCCCTCATTTAATAAATAGCGCCAATATATTACGCAGTGCTGCAAATTAAATAGGGTTTGCAAATGACAGACAGGTACAGTCAGTGACACGAGGAGCAAAAATAAAACTTCGTGCCCGCCTCATTGATATCAATAGTCCTTTGCAAGATGATTGCAGTCATTTTAAAAAGTGTTGACTAATATTAAGAAAATGGGTTGAATCTTATAAAACAGACATCTTATTATAAGTTGCACAAAACTTAATAGAGAGTGAGATTTCAAATGTAACCGGTCCTCTTAAAAAAGAAAAAAAAAATGCTATTGGCTTTTCTCTTTCATATAAATGCTGAAATATGGTCTGTAAGGGCAGCATGGATTTTCTTTCAGATCGTTTCCTACAGGAAGCCCAATTTCTTTGCCTTAACCCTCAGGGAGGTTGTCGCTACGTTGCAGGATAACGTGATGTCAATGCTTCAAAGGTTAAAGGTCACCAAGGCAGTTGTGACATTTTTGAGAGATGGATTTACTAGCAGTGGGTCAGGAGGTGCTTTTATTTGTATTTTGTATGTAGAAGATGAAATGAGAAATTTGATTTGAAAACCAGCGATTTGCCACATTTACTAAGTGACCCCCGGTGTATTTTTGCAAGGTTTTTTTTGTAATAAATCCTAGCACAGCTGGTAAATTTTATTGTGTTATTTACTATTATTTCCTGCATTGACAAATACCTGTTTGCCTATTTTAATGAGATAATACAAGAATTCCTTGTAACTAAAGCGGCATATGATATAATCCTAATCCAAATGAAAACGATAATCTATGGGGTTTGCATGGAGGGTTGCAGAGCATTAAAAAGGAGGAAGCCCGGCATCTCCATGATGTCCATGAATTCAAGACTACAGGCTGTCATTGCCAGCAAAGGGTTTTCAACCAAGTATTAGAAACATTTTATTTTCAGCTTTTTAATTTGTCAAATTACTTTTGAGCCCCTGAAATGAAGTGATTGTGTAAAAAAAAAAAAAGGCTTTAGTTCCTCACATTTTTATGCAACCTTTTTTGTTCAACCCACTGAATTAAAGCTGAAAGTCTGCAGTTCAACTGCATCTGAGTTGTTTCATTTAAAATTAACTGTGGTAATGTAATACAATTAGAAAAATGTTGTCTGTCCAAATATTTATGAACCTGACTGTAGCTATCACTCTGCGCTGCCGATGACATCATTACACACTGCGGATAAACGTCACAGACAGTGCTTTTATATAGAATATGGACAGTGATGAGAGGGGGTCACTGTCTGTCTTGTCCCCATCTGATATCACATGCATGATGTTATTGAAGCATCGCCACATTTTTAACATTATATTAAAGAGTGACATTCTCTGTTATGTAATGAAAAAAGGGTTTTTTTTTTTTTTTTTTT
>NC_092865.1:7239620-7257874 GCF_032062135.1 Pyxicephalus adspersus
AGCACTTACCGCCTGTTACCAATCCTAGGTGCCAAGCACTTACCGCCTGTTACCAATCCTAGGTGCCCAGAACTTACCGCCTGTTACCAATCCTAGGTGCCCAGAACTTACCGCCTGTTACCAATCTTAGGTGCCTAGCAGTTGTTAGAAGTCACTCAGAAGGGGTAAATGTTTTTTGCTGCTAATATGAACTAAGGCTAACTTGTTACACCACATTCATTATACTATTACACTACTACATGGGATTACACTCTTAAAACTTAGAACATTAGTAAGTTGGGTCACAATACAGGGCATAGGACAGTTGTGACAAAATACATTGAATGGAAAAATTGGATTTACTAACGGGGCAGGCAATACAAAAATGTAACAAATTATTGGGAGAAGGTAGAACACTGAAACAAGAAGAGGTTACTGGATACCCATTGCATAAACAACTGGGTGCACTAAATTTGCAGTGGTTTGCCACACTCCCTTTTTTGACCACCCGGCTACAGCTTCCTACCACCCGGCTGAAAAAAGAAAATAAAAAAGGATCAGGCACCTCTCCCTTCTGTTCTGATTGTCTGCAGCGATAATTTGCAGAGTAGCGTATGCACGGTTCAATCCAGAATTTTTTTTTTAAGCTGGGTGGGAAGAAATTGTAGGTGGGTGTCAGTTCAGACCCAACTCACCAGTAACCTGTCACTCACACAGTATGCAAATCTTGACTTTGGCAAAGGACTTACCTCAACAAAGTGAATGTTTCATCAATGCTCATGAGAAAGAGGTAAACCTAAGGCTGTGTAGATTTGTTCAATTATTTTGAACATACACACAAAAGTGACAAATGACTGCACGCATCACTGTTCTGTTCTATGGAGAGGGGAGAGCGAGCGAGCAGCACCTCACTGTACTCCCCTCCTATCACTTGTATTGAGTTCATACATCGTTGGTCACTCGGGTCCTTCAGGAGGAATTCATGAACGATGTCGGGCAACCCTGTACATGTCAGATTTTCGACTGAGACAAGCCCAACCATTCATATCGGACGAGTATCATCTGTGTACATTGCCTTAGTTCTGTTCATTGTGTACATTGCCTTAGTTCTGTTTTGGAGCTAAAACTTTTCCATTCTGCACACAGTGGCTAATGAGGGCTCCCCAAGGGCCTAACTTCTGTCCCCCTGTGAGGATCCTTGTTACAGCTACCACCTGGTACCACTACCACCACTAACCAGGAAACCTTCTCTTCCCTTCTTCCACTTGAGTCTACCTTTCACATCCTTACCAGCCCTTGGATGCATCCTACATTGTTTTTGTCCCATCATCCCCTGAAAGAGCCTCACAGCGGAACGCGTCGGGGCGAGATCTCACTACTTTTGCGTCATCTGCTGAACGCATGCCCTAACTAAGTAATATACACTGAACTTTATCTAGTATTTGTCTTGACACATCTAATGTATCAGCTGAGCTTTGTCTGCACTTCTTAGTTAAATTTACCTTTGTTTGCCAAAGCCCCCTTTTTTCTGGTTCCATCCTTCCCAACTTTAGTAGGGAATGAAACAATTCACATCAAATTTCACTTCATTTCAGGTAGATAAACCATTCTTTCTATTCTGTTCATTATGAAGCTTCCTTCAATGCATACAATGGACTTTGATTTCTCCAAGCCTGAAGAAGATAGACTATCATCAGTGAACCTGGGTGATCCAGCAAACCTAGGACTGATTTGATACAGGATTAAAAATATTTGCCAACTAATATTAAGCAAATTTTAGGAAATTATACCAGGTTTGTTGGATCACCCAAATTCACCCATGATCATCTATCTTCCCCAGTCTTGGAGAGCTTTATTAAACCAGACCCATTATCTACGAGAAGTTTGTGTGTATTTTCTCCAAGTGCCCCAAGGATTATAAATTCAATTGGAATTTTCAGTTGTGTATGTATGAGCCTGTGTAGGGTATATAGATTCTGTAAGGGGGAGTGTTCACTTCCTGTCCTGGGGACACAATAGGAAATGAGTGGAAATCTTCACAATGTAACCAGAATTCCCATCCAGATAATGTGCCCCCCTTTGGACAATCCCTATGGATGATTTCCCTATTTTTTGGTGGCAACTGTAAAATGTGGAATAAATTTAGGTATGAAGAAAACTATACCTAAGCGGAGGTTATTTTTAGTGGAAAAAATGTCAAAACAATCACTTGATACAAATATGCAAATTTAGACTTTTTTTTACCTTTGAATCCTAGGTTTGACCTCACCCCATACCACACCTGCCTACGGGTCAGTAAAGTCAGAAATATAGGCTGATGAAGTTACATTCTTATGGAATTTTTTGTTACCTATTGCCATTCTTACCTGCTACCAAAGCCTGAAAACATGCTATTGGTCCTTTAATGTGTTTGGCAGCCTAAAGCTACGTACACACTTCCAATTATTATCGTTGGTAAACGAACGACGAACGATCCTGCACGATATCTGCGAACGATCGTATAGCACCGATCCTGTACATACAGATAACGACACGATCATTCGCAGATATTGTACACACGATAGACGCGATCGTTTGAACGATACAGGAAGTGACGTGCACCACAGGAAGTGAGCGAACGTTCGTTCACCGCGCATGCTCAGACCATGGACGATCAATGAACGACCGTACACACGATAGATGGTCAACGATCGTTGTCCAATCCGATCCGCCGGTCCGGTCGTTCATTTCCAACGACTATCCTCGTTCGTCGGCGTCGTTGGTTACTTTTTTTACGAACGATTTTTGCCCAATCGATCGTTCGTCGTTCATTTCAACGATAAAAATTGGAAGTGTGTACGCAGCTTTAGCCACCAGTAGGAAGGCTTTCGTGAGAATGGGGCCAGGTGTGGCTTTTACAGGTAAAGTCAAAATTTGCACAAAAGGCTGCACTCTTGCACAAATCTGTTTATCAGTTTGATGTATAGGTAACCTGCATACAAATGTGCTGAGATTTCATTATCCAGACTTGTGATTGGTTTGCTTTATAGCATTGGGAGTGATATTAGATAATACATATGTTTAAATACTCCAATGATCTGCCATTAATCTCATATTCATTTTCAGCCTCATTGGTTCAAGGTCCACATTCTCTGCACTGGCAGATTTGTGTATCTGCTGACCAATTAGCTCTTCTTTTAACTTTACTGATTGATGATTAGACCCTATTCTTCACAATATGTTTTTTTTATTCCTTTTAATTATTCAGTATTGTTTCTGAGGGTCCCAGCTAATTATACCGTAGCTGGTGTTCAGATGAATACGTTGCTGGGAAACAGTACCGCGCTAAGGTTATATGTTTAATCTTTATACTGTGTATAAATTGTAAAAAAGGGAAAAATCTGTTTGTATATAAGGCTGGTTTTGTGAATAATTTGGAGGGGTTTTTAAAAATGTTCATTTTTATGTAACGTTCTATAATGTTTCTATAGCCTAAAATGCATTAAAAAGTTATTTGCCAAAATATTGATCTAAAGGCTTGCTCCATTTTAGAGTTCTTCCAATAGTTTTTTTTTTTTTCAAATGCTAATTTTTTGGGTGAGGAATAAAATAGACTTGAATTGAAAAAGTAAAGATTTGCTGTTTTGCGGGGAATATCTGGAACTGGTCAATTGGTTCTAAGCTGTTCCCTGGAAAATTATACATTTTGTTTCTGACAAATAACTGTACACGTTCAAAATCCATGCATGCCTAGTGCTAGCTGTATATTTGCAATGTATGATCATCCAGGACACTGCTGTCTTTTATTTGCCAGACTTATCAATATTGGAGTAAGCTTTGGTGGTGTCACTACCGTGCTGTTCATTGTTGTCTTAGCTGGAGAGGAAGCTGTACCTGGCAGTCTTGCAGTGCAAGAATTTCCCTGCATCTGTATAGTTCATCTGTAGTATGAAAACACTGCTCTGCTGCCTCTGACTTCTGGTATCACCATAGTGAAATTCTACTACTCTGCTACTTGCTGGAGAAAAAGCTGTACCTGGAGAGCTGCAGTGCAAGGATCTCCCTGCTTTTGCCCTTATCTGTATGTCTTTCTGTATATCTTGTGCTACAATTTGATTATCCTACCACCGTATAATTAGTGAACAGCTCTGACATAAGCAAAGCCATGCAGCTTTACCAAGCTGACCAACACAATGCAGAGACACAAAGCAATGTAAGTCAGTAATGGCAGGACATCTGCACAATGAATATGACACTTCTCCCTTTGTCCTCTAGCTTCACCATTGCATAATTTGGTGTCCCTACTCTGCTACCTATGTTTATGGAAGGGAAACTATCTGAAGAGCTGCAGAGCAAGGACATCCCTGCTTCTGCTTTTATATCCATTTTGAATCTGTGCTCTCTGTATATATAAGCTCCTTTTTGATTATCCTTCCTCTGTGTCATCGGGACAGCTCTGACATAAGTAAACAAAGCCCCGCTCCTTTATGGGCTTACCAACACCAGACAGTTACAGAGTAAAACACAAGGCCAGGTATTGGCATTACATCTGCTCCATGACTATAAGGCATTTCTGCCTCTGTAGTCTAGCTTTACCAGAGTGGAATTTGGTGATGTTGCCACTCTGCTGCTCAAAGTTACACTTGCTGGAGAAGAAGCTGTACCTGAAGATCTGCAGTGCAGGGATCTCTTTGCTTCTGCCCTTATCTATATTTTGTATCTGTGCTTTCTGTATATATTGTGCTACTTTTTGATTATCCTACCCCCAAGTCATTAGTGGACAGACAAAAGTAAGCAAAGCCCTGCTTCTTAACAACTTGACCAACACCACACAAAATGAAGTACAAGGCAAGGTAAGTCAGTAATGGGAGTAAATCAGCATTATGAATATATACAGCTTTGCTGCCTCTGACTTCTAGTTCTCACAGAGTAAAATATAGTGATTTCACTAGTTTGCTGTTAATTATACTTGCTGGAGGAGAAGCTGTACCTGATGAGCTGCAATGCAAGGATCTCCCTGCTTTTGCTGTGTCCCTTTTGCTTATTTGTGTTTTCTGTTCCTCGTCTGCTTCTTGATTCTTCAGTCACCACCAGTCATCTGGGCAGCTGTGACATTAGAAAGTAATGCCCTGCTCCTCTACCTAGATTACCAACACCATACGGATAAAGTAAAGAGCAAGACAAGACAGTAATTAGTATACTTTCAATGTAAATCCAAGGCATAGGAGACTTGGTGATATAACTACAGTGTTTCTCACTGCTGGAGGCTCTATCATTTGGGAGCAAAACTTTACCTATACCAAGATGGCTGCATCCATATAAAGAGACTGTATAGACCAAGGCATTGTCATTTACAAATATGGCTGCACGTAGGCAATACTGGCATCTATTCATTTGATTTTTCTCTGCTGAACACTCTTCATACCACTGATAACATTTATAGTTTTTTTGTTTTAAACTATTTTATTTTATAGCCTGCAAACAACACATTATTGGTTTGTGTGGCTTCTTAAACTTGGTCCATGCTTTATTTGTGAATTTCCTGCTGCGACCAACGTAATGGTAACACATAGAGAAATATTGATTTCAGTTCCTCTTTATTGGTTTTACACAGGCCCCGGCATTGTTCTTGTTTCCTGTGAAGCTCAATTAGTTTTAAGGTGGTTATAAAACATGTTTTATGGCTGCATGTATAAGAGATATTTCCTCACTTTCTTGCTGAATAGCTGAGACAGTAAGTTTCATCTCAAAGGACTCAAATAGATGAATGCAGTGCTTTAATTAAAAAAAAGGTGATTGGTACAACTATTGGAGCCCCAATCGTTCTGGACTTGTGTCAATGACATCAGTTTGAGCATGCAACCTGCGGTTAAATATCCCTTTAAAGATGATGTGTAGATAAATACATGGCAGGCTTAATTATTGTCATATTTCACTGCAACACTTGTGTGGTCTGACCCAGTTTCTTTGAGTTGAATTAAACTTGCCATTAAGAAATTGAAAGCTGATTGCACCTGTTTTAATTAAAGATAAGAGGTGCTCATTTCTCCTTTCAGTCTTTATTTTTCCAAGTATGTCTAGCTTTTAGCTTTTTTTTTTTTTAAAGATAAGTGCACTTATTCCCTTCCTCTCCAACTAACTTAAGTGCCCTCTCTGGTGGCAAGCTCAGCTTTTCTGTGGAATGTTTTCATCCTTTGGAGTAATTGTTCTTGGTACAGGCTGTGATTTCCCAGTAGATCCCTTTGATGGGTCCATCTCTGCTAATGTCTCATGGAATCTACTGCACAGGTGTGGTTAGTGCATAGAAGATTTTCTCCAAAGACATCAAAAGGGCAACATGCCATGGCAAAGAGGAAAGTATTTCTAAACCTAAATATTTTACATATGTCGAATCCCTCCGTATTCCAACCCTACAATCCCTTTATCTGTAACACAAATAGTTTGGAACTTAATATTTTTTAATATATATAAAAAAAAAAAAAAACAACATACAAGTCTAATTAACATGCATGCTAATATGCAAATTAATATGCATTTATTTTGCGCCATACAGAAGTAAATAAGGTAAAGCAGTTAGCAGCATGGTTGGCACCTTTCCATGCGTGCTCCTTCATTTTCCCATCAGGCTGCCTATCATAGCAGCTGAACCGCCAATGGAAGAAGCTTGCATGGCATTCTGACAATGCTGAAGCTAATTTAAAGGCACCCGCTTAGCGTTATTATCCTGCAGCAGAAAGTTCAGGTACTAGGAAGGTCTCCAGGTAAGAAATATTATTGCAAAAATTATTTGCATAAAGTTAATGGATAGCCATTTGTTTTCAGTTTTGGACAGAGTAAGGAATGGAGTCCCTGTTAATTCAATATTTGCAAACTTTTTTTTGTATGGTGTATCTGTGGGAAGAAGAGGAGGGAGGGAAAGCCAAGCTTTTGAAGGGCAACCAGAGTTAAATTTAAAAACACAAACTTTTATTGTTCCAACAACATAATTTAAAAGATTAGGGCTGTGTCTCTATAAATAAATCCTAGGCCAACATATAACCACTAGTTTCGCAAAAAAAAAAAAAAATAACAATATCGTTTAGTATCATACTAGGTTAGCGATGGCTAACATTGTTCCGTATGTAAGATTGCTCTTAATTTCTGTCCATAAGGTTTGAAAGGAAATCTCTACAAAACCTCTACCAGTCCTACTACGGTACCCACACCTCCAAACTCATCTAGGTTGAGGAACAAAGCTTCCTTAAGAATCTGCTACATTTCCAGATATATTGGATGCCTGTGGTTGGTTGTCTTTGTGGCCCATTTGCACGGTAGTGATATAGGGGCCAGAGTTCCACAAAATCCAACACTCCTAAAGGTCAAATGCAACAAGATTTTGATCATTATTTGGTTACAACTAATATTCAAATAGAGCTCAACACAACCCTTTGCTACACAAGCAATCCCCAAAGTTGTTCCCCAAAGTTTGTTGTGGAACTGACCCTTCCAGAATTGTCAATTTTTCTAGGATCCCATCAACTGTTTCCCCTGAAGGTTCCTCCTGCAGAGACCCAATAGATTGCCAATAGTTTTTTCTGGATTAAAGAGGTTTGTGAAAAATCTAGATTTATTATTGTCTTTTTTTTGCCTTGCTTGAGTTAAATTTGCACAGCGAGACAGGTTTGTTTTAAGTTATGTTCATTTTTTTTTCCTTTATTTGCCATCTCTGCTTGCTGAAATACTGTGAGACAAGTCAACACTATAACAGACCACTTCCTGGAACACCGCATCCTGCCCATACAACATGTGTTTAAATGTGTATATGTCAACATGCATTGCATACAACTGCTCAAGGTGTGTTTGTTAGTTGTATATACAAGCTGCCTCCTTGCAGTCAAGATATGAATCAAGCACAATTATCCTTTATTGTGGACCTGTATTGTGGAGGACCCAAAAGGGGCTTCTACAGCTGATCTTTTTCTTTCACTGACTTACCATACTTTTTTTCTACTCTGTGTGAAGGAGGCCATCCTTGTAGAGTAGCAGGACTTTGTTTCCTTGTGACAGTGCTGCCCTTCTTGATAACTGGCAGAGTAATGATCAAGAAGTACTAAGAGATGTGCCTACAAATCCACAGAATATCAGCAGAAGCAGGGAGATTCTTGCACTGCAGGTCCCCAGGTTCAGCTTCCTCTCCAGCAAGGGGAACAGCGAGCAGCACAAAGGTGGCATCAAACCTCACTCTAAATTGGTAAGATTAGCAGTCCAAAGCAACACAGACTTTTGTCATTCTGCAAAAATAAAGCTTGGAGTGGGAGTTATTAAGTATCTATCTCCGGATTCCTAAATCCACTTGCTGCTTGCTTGCTCTTGGGTTTGGTGCTTCGTAGCATCATTCTGTGCTAAAACTACATCCAGTCACCTTTGTAACTTCCTGGGCAGCAGCCAGACCTGCAAACGAAAGGTAACTTGACACCTTTACTAAATCATTGACATGAATACAGAAGGTATGAGTGGTGACAATTAAAAAAGGATAGGTCAATATATTTTTCCCGACAGATGGCATCCAGGCCACACTTCCGTAAGGGCAATGTAGTCTGTGGTAGGGGTGTAACTATTGTCGTAGCCAAGTGTTTTATTAGGACCCAGAATCATAGGGGGCTCCAAGCTGTCTGACTACAGCTTTCTATAGGATTCAGTGACAGGTGCAGAGACAAGGACATGAAGAGGGTAGCTCGGACTTTCTAGCCCATCCTTCACCACCACCATCAGAACCTCCACCTCCCCCCAACCCCCCACCTGTTTACCAACCACTCCCCAACCATAAAATACCCAGACAGGATTTAAATTGGCGGGCTAGTAGCCGTTTATTTAAACACCATTAAATAAATTAACCATTCAAGTCATTAAATATCTACTATTGAATAAATGATAAAAAAATAAATACATTTACACCTTGGATATGCAAGCATACATTAGCATGCCATAACACTCCATGATTAATTATTATTACTTAACCGGGATTAAATAAAGCAAATATATTACATTGAATATACCCAATTTAACCAACAACCTAATTCCTCCCTTTTATTAGCACATAACCATAACAACAATATGCATAAAATTATCAAACTCCATACTCCTGGTTATACACCCAAACAACCAGGCTGCAGGTCTCAGAAGGCAAAATCCGCACCCCACAGGACTTTAACTCATCCAACATCTCCACCTTGGCCCCTAGCCGCCCAGCACCGCCTTAGGAGTCATATTCATTTGTTTACCATAAAGGGGGAGACCCTACCAAAGAGGATCCCCCCGGCCAAATTTCAGAACTTTACCAATGCAATTCGAAGACCCCAACCTCTAAACTATAAATATAACTATAAAAGGGGTGGGTGGGCGGGCAACTCTTTCTTCCAAAAGAGAGCCTCTGACTTCTGTCCACCCCCCTTTAACTCATCCTATGCCTAATCCCCTCCTACCCCACGCTCCACACTAGCACAGCCCCCTCTAGCCTACTACATTTTATTAACCCTTAACACCCCTGGGCTAGGCCCCACCCCGGCATGTAGGCCCTGCGCCTAAATTCTTACAACTACGGGCCTCTCTGTTACCTTTGTACCAACACTGCTATTTTACAATTTCCCAACCCAACCAGTATCCTACCGTACTTCTATTAAACCTTTCATGATGTGTATAATGTTCAATAGCTTCAACATAAACACAGATTGAAATGAACAAATATTCATTAAAATCACGTTGAGCATTTTATATTACTGAGGGTCCCGGAAGAGCAACTATTCTAAAGATGCTGGCTCCAGGGCTTATCTTTACTATGCACTTGCACGGCAGAAGTTTAGCATTCACCAGCTACAAGCTCATTTCAGATCAGTGAATATCTAGGTGGCCTGTTCCCTTTTACAAATGGCAGCTTATATATTTATATTTTAACAAACTCACGCTAAGCCTACAAGAAACCGACCATGGCTGGTAAACTCACCCTGGCCCCATGTGATGTTACAAAGAAACACTATGCTTATCTCTTTTTTGGCTGCCACCTGGACCTTAGTCCTTGCTAGAATGATTTATTATTATTATTATACAGTACTTATATGGTGCCAACATATTACGCGGTGCTGTACAAAGTCCACAAAGTCATGTCGCTAGCTGTACCTCAAAGGGGCTCACAATTTATTGTCCCTACCATAGTCATATGTCTATAATACAATCTAAGGTCAATTTTTGGAGGGAAGCCAATTAACCTAACTGCATGTTTTTAAAATGTGGGAGGAAAACCCAGGGAAACACGAGGAGAACCTGCAAACAATGAATGATGGCATTGTTGTCATGCAGAATAACAGTCCAATATGGTTGGATCTTGGAAACCATCAAATTATCCTCACAAGTCAAGTTGACACATTTTGTGGTTATTTATTAGTGCATTAAATGTAAGCACAGATATGTGAAATGCATCGAGGTGAATTGTGATGATAGATGTATAACTTGTTCTATACTAAGGAGTTTGCAGAATTCCAAGATTCCAGCATTATGGAAGTCCCTACAAACCTTCCTTGATTGGACCATAAATGGCTAAATTGGGCTCCAACATCTATAGAACTTCCATCTACTGTCATGAACAAGAAATCTATTGAGGTGAATGAAGCAAATGACTGAGATTCCAGAAAAATCATTGCTTTCAAAAAAGGTGGTACAGAAATATGACCCAAATTCAGAATCTAAGCCTGATTTACCGGCAGTGTCTAATGCATTCTGTTTTTATTTCAGTATCTGGGACATAGGAATACTTAATAAAAGCATATTTCTAAACAACAGGCTTCAGGATTGGGAAGGATACACGCGGTAAAAATAATGCACATTTTTCTTTGCCTGTTTACTTATGAATTTAGGACACATTTCTGCAAAAAGAAAAAGAACAGCTAAGCGAGCTTTATTTCTCTAAATCGGACAGATTTCCATACAAACGTCATAAGGCCTGAGGTACACAGATCATATTGTTCTTATAGGTAGGATCTATCTATAATCCATTCTGCAATATAAATAGCTATATTTTTCTGTATGAAATAAACACTGGAATATTTGCAATGTATGCAATATATTTGTAATTTATATCCTTGTATAGGACAGATATACATAAAGGATTTGAAGGCGATGACCTTCATCTTGTATTATAGATCGACTATGTATTATAAACGTTTTGTATGCACTTGCATTTATATTTTATGCATGCAATAGATATTTACAGAAGAAAAGACGGTAGGTCTGTCTATAAGGGAATAGCTATCCATTACGAAGCATTTTTGCTCAGATGACTTTTATCATTTAAGATGGTGCTGACCGATACGCCAAAATGTGTCATACACAATGATATCTGCCTGGAAGAACACTATATAGGGTGATACGAAACCACTGGAGCAGTGATGCAATGCATGGAGGTTTATTAATATAAAGCGCAGATACTTAGGGTAATAGCGGCAAATGTATTGATGCGTTTCACACTGTCAGATGCCTAACCATAAAGTCTAAAGGCATTAGTTGATTTTTCCCAATGTGTACATGATTTATTTAATAATAAACCTCTGTGCATTGCATCACTCCGCCATCTTTTTTTCTGCATACCTCTGCTGTGAGTCCAGGCATGGCTAGAACACGAAGGAGCGGCTGCAGGTAGATGGAGAATTCAAGCTTCTTGGTGGTACCTGGGCTGTTAGTGTTCATGGGGGGGAGGAGAAAGTGGCATTTTGGCTAAATTCTTTAAGAGGCTTGGTTTAAAAAAAACTTTTTGGGATATTGTTATAGATGTTGGTTTCCTACATTTGATTATTGTTGGTATTATTAAACAGTATTTATATAGCACCAACATATTATATAGCACTGTACACTAAATAGGGGCTGCAAATGATGGACAGATACAAACAATGACCCAGGAGAAGGAGAGAACCTGAAAAAACGTATAATTCCTGCATGCATATGGAATGCATGTCAACCACAGGTCAACAATACTCCATTGACTTCCATTTAGCAGCACACACGGCTGTTTAGAGGCCGCCGTTGATGTGCTTTGCATCGCTCTGGGTTTTTGTAGACGCATCATTTGCAGGCAAAGCAGGTCAAATGCTTTCCATTCAAATGCAGCCTTGTTCATTTGAATGGAAAATGCAGTTTGACTGTAAACTCTGACCCCATACCTACAAAGAACAAAAAAAACAGAATGATATCAGGTGTACATAACAATAATACATAACAATACTCAGTAGTGTGCTGTGTTCTTGTTGTCAAACAGTAAATAAACAATAGCGGCATATACACATCTATGTGTTGCAGAAACATGCATATACTGGTGCCTTATGCAAAAGAACGGTCTAAAAATTGAACCTGCACTATTTTCGGCATATACAGAATAGTGGAGTACAATGGGGAGAGACTAATCAATGAAAAACTGTATGTGTGCTGCAGTATTGTGCACATGAGACTGTGTTACTATCTCTCAAACAAAGCAGTGAGATGATTATGAGCATTTGCCATAAATTTATAAACTCATCCAAACATGCAGGACAAAGTCTGGCACTCTCTGCCATTTGGTTTGTTGTCAGTCACCGTTTGTGTGCCGGTTTAAGTGGAGAAGTTTAAAAGTTGAGCAATGCATCAATTTAACATTTTTAGTAAAATTTTACACCAGTGGGGTGGGAGCCGAAAGTCATCACTTGGTTCTGAAACCCCGATCTTCCAGTATGATCCTGAAACAAAGCCACAGTCACTGGAAACACCCTCATCACCAAGAATCAAAAAAAGTCCAAATTCACGGCCATGCTCATCGTGTTTTGTGACATGAAGGGCGTCATATTGGCTGAATGGGTTCTAGAAGGCACAACAGTGACCCAACATTATTATAATAAGTTCTGACAAAGCTGAGAGTCAGGAAAAGACGGCAGAAATGTGGGGAATGGTTTCATTCTTCATCGGGACAATGCTCCTTCTCACACAGCACTTTCTGTGACTGACAAACACATTACTACGCTGGAGCATCCTCCATATTCACCAGATATGGCACCTTGGGACATTTTTCTTTTTCCTAAATTGAAATAGATGCAGGAATGAAAAAACATCAAATATCATAAACTGATCTGCTTTAGACCTTTCATCTGTGAAAAACATGACGGCACTTAAGGAGGAACTAAACTCAAAAGTCCCGCAAAACAAAAAAAAAATACACTTACCTTCAATGCCGCAGGGCAGTCCGATCCATACGAAGGCCTCTTCCATTGGGTCCTGCGTCATCCCGGCATCCATCTTCGGGCAGGCACTCCGGGTGCTGCCATTTTCTCCTCTTCTTTTGGGTTCTTCTTCATACGCCACCTGACCCAGGTGCGAGATCAGGTGAAGTAGATGGGAAAAAAACTTGCCAATCTCACTGCGCATGCGTGAGATTGGCAAATTTTTTCCCTTTTGACAAAATGGCTCCTTCTGCGCATGTCTAAGATGCTCAGGCATGCGCAGAAAGAGCACCCAAGATCCTCCATAGCTATCCCCGGAGGCTCTGTGATCCCATTTATTGTCGATCACCTAGCCTTTTAAAAAAAGGGTGTTGCACTTAAAAAAAACAACAGAATTTTTACTTTACATAAAAGCTTTGGTTGTCTACCCTTTTAAGTAAAGTGAAAATTCTGCGTTTAGGTACACTTTAATTATGAATAGAGAAATTATTAAAGGGGACAAGCATTAGATTGTCATATAAATACTTGTTATTTTTTAGAGAGACCTTGTTTGTGAAATGGTCCTTGCAGCACTTTACAATTGAGAACATATCAGGACTGTCTTGCAGAATATGAGACACCTAATGTATATATGCAAAAGCAGGATTGGGCCTGGGATTTGGGGAAGATTTGCTTGCAGTGTATAGACTCATGTCAATGGACGTTGATGTTTGGGTCAACAAAATCCCATCACGTAGTGGCACAAATGGCGATTCAGAAGCTGCCATTGATCTGCATTGCGTGGTATTTTTGTGGATGCTGCAGGCCCCATTACAATGCATTTGAGCTGCAGGACTTTTGCAGATTTTCCATGCAAACATCATTAAAACAGTAATAATTGAAAATTTAAAGAGCCAAATAAAGACGTGGCAAGTATATAAAGTATACAGAGTATAGCAAGTATATACAGTCACTCTGCATTATACAAATAAATGTATATTTATATATGCACCATTAGCACTAAGGTAAAAAAAATATTGAAATTAAAACCCTTCTATGTTAAGTAAAAATTTTGTTTTTCTTTCGTTTTTTTAAAAAAAGAAAAAAAGAGTGCAGCACCGTGCCCTAATTCTTGATCACCTAGGCAGTCGAGAATGAATGGGAGCGCAGAGCCTCTGGGATACCTACGTCGGGCATCCCAGGAGGCTCTTGGCTGCTCCTTCTGCGCATGCACGAGCATCCCAGGCATGCGCAGAGAGAGCCCTTTTGTCAGCCCTTTTGTCGGGTGACGTAGGAGGAAGAACCCGGAAGAAGAGGGGAAGATGGCGGCGCCCGAAGTGCCGGCCCGAAGACGGATGCCGGGATGACGCAGGACCCAATGAAAGAGACCTTCGTATGGATCGGACTGCCCTGCGGCATTGAAGGTATCTGTATTTTTTTGTTTTGCGGTACTTTTGAGTTTAGTTCCTCCTTAGGTGCCGATGCTGTGGAGAAATTTTTTTTTACGATCTCACACATGCACAATTTTTTTTTCCAACCTACGTCACCTGATCTCGCACCTGGGTTGGGTGACGTAGGAAAAAGAACCCTGAAGAAGAGGAAAAGATGGCGGCACCCTGCGCGCGGACCGATGCTGGAACAAAGCGGGACCCGATGGGAGAGAACTCCGGATGGATCAGACTGCACTGCAGGATTGAAGGTAAGTGGATTTTTTTTTTTGTTTTAGGCAATTTTGGGTTTAGTTTCTCTTTAGATTATTATGTCAGAAAGTGGTCCTGTATAGGAGATAATATCAATGAGGGACTCATTTCTATATAAATATTATAGTTGCTGAGGTGAATAAACTTTATTTTTTAATAAGGGGATGGTAATATATTATTATAATGCAATGTGGAAGTGAAATGAGTTTTACACGGGAGAAATGAATCTTGTCACACATATTCACACAGCTCTGTGAATCCTGTCACACAGATCTCCTGAGAAGAGGCGGGAACCCAGGCATCCCAGGTGAGGAGAGCCTGGTACTGGGTGACAGGAGGGAGGGGGCGGGAAATGAAAGAGGCGGGATGTGGGCGGAGCTTTGTCACTTCTCCGCACACACCGCACTCACACCGAGCCAGCCGCAGCAAAATGGCGGCGCTGGGCACCGGGTTCACCCTCTGCTCTCCCGCAGGGCTGGGGGGCTGCGGGCCCCCTGGGGTGCCAGCTATGGAACCCGGGGAAATGGAGAGAAGGTTGGAGGAGACACGCAGGGAGCTGGAGAACCGGAGGAAGATTCTTATGAAGAACCTGCCAGGGGATTGCTGTAGCCAGGTGATTGAGGGGGACCGAAGTGGGGGGTCTGGGCCGGAGTGATTGTCCCGTCACCGAGGGGGGTGGAGGAGGGGGTCTGTGCTCTGACTGAGGGGTTCTGAGAGCGAGAGAGACAGTCCTGTCTGAGGCGCTGTGAGGAATGACAGACCATGGAGTGAGGGTCCTAGGGGGGTAACATCCCCCCCCTGAGTGAGGGTCCTAGGGGGTTACCACCCCCCCTGAGTGAGGGTCCTAGGGGTTAACATCCCCCCCCCCCCGAGTGAGGGTCCTAGGGGGTTAACATTCCCCCCCTGAGTGAGAGTCCTAGGTGGGTAACAATCCCTCCTGAGTGAGGGTCCTAGGGGGGTAACAATCCCTCCTGAGTGAGGGTCCTGGTGGGTGACAATCCCCCTGAGTGAGGGTCCTGGGGGGTGACAATCCCCCCCCCCCCGAGTGAGGGTCCTGGGGGGTGACAATCGCCCCCCCCCCCTGAGTGAGGGTCCTGGGGGGGGTGACAATCCCCCCTCTGAGTGAGGGTTCTACGGGGGTGACATCCCCCCCCCCGACTGAGGGTCCTATGGGGGTAACAATCCCCCCCCGAGTGAGGGTTCTAAGAGGCTGACCATGCCCCTGACTGAGGGTCCTACAGGGGTAACAATCCCCCGAGTGAGGGTCCTAAGGGGGGGTGACCGTCCTCCCTGTGTGGGGGTCCTAAGGAGGGATGACGTCCCCCCCGGGTGATGCTCCTAAGGGGGTGACTGCTCCCTCACCGTAAGGGAGTCACTATCCCCCTCCCCCCTCAAGTGAGGATTTTACAGGAATGACTAACTATGAGGGTGACAGCCCCTGGAGTGGGGGTCCTAAAGGGGTGACTGTTCCCCCAAAGTAGGGGTCCTCCATGGGTCATTGCCCCTCTCCTCACACACAAGTGAGGGTCCTACATGGATGAATCTTTCCCATATTGAGGGGAGAAGGAACTGTCTTTCCCAAGATTAAAGGATGACTATCCCCCTTTTTCCCCATGTGAGGGTCTTGGAGGGGCCACTGCCCCCTCTTTCACCTAAAGGAGGGTACTAGAATGACTGCCCGCCATCCTTTTCCCAACTGAGGATCCTAGGGGGATAACTGGCCCCCTCTTTTCCCTAAATGAGGGTCCTAGTGGTACAGCTGTCCTCTTTCACCCAAGTGAGGGTCCTTGTGAGATAACTTGTGGTCCTCCTCTCATAGGTCCCTATGGGGTGACTGTCCCCTTGAATATGGGTCTTAGGGAAGTTACTGTCCCGAATGCAACCCTCACTGGTGTGAGTGTCCCCAAAACAGGGCTCCTAGAGTGACTGCCCCCCCAATGAGACTGCTAGAGGGGTGACAGTCCCCTACATAAGGGCTCCATGAAGAGAGACTGCCCCTCAAGTAAGTAGAAGGCTGGCTGCCCCCTGAGTTAGGGTGTCCAAGGGGCAATTACCTCCTAAGAGTAAGTTTTATAGAGGGGGTCTCAGAAGAGAGTCTGCCCTCCTATGTGGGGGCCCAGAGAGGGATAGCTGCCACTTGAGTGGTGACAATGCCAGAGGAACCCCCATCCTCAGGATAAGGGGTAATAAATTGTCCCATATGCCCCATAAGTAGCCATCCCAAAGCAGCAAATATTCCCTTGCCCGTGCTAAAATTATAACTACCCTTTGCCTATGTGTCTCAAAAGCAGCTTCTTCCCAAACAGATTGACCCCTGACTGAGGGTTCTTTGGTTGACTCTTCCAGGGGTTTGTTACATAGATGGGGGTAATAGGGTGGCAGCAGTCTGGGAATCCACAGCCAGTCCCGGGTATTGCCCCCCCTGTAGTACCCTCCATGATCCCCGATGCAATGACTTTTATGACGCCTTGCTTCCATTTCTTCCCCCTTCCTCTCTCGCTCTTCCTCATATTTCTAATTGCATTTCCCCGGCTGATCAATGGATCTCATAAAGAACATTTTGGGTTTTCTGTATGGGGGGGGGGGGGGGGTGTGCCAGGGCCCCTGTAGATGAATCTCTGCCCGAGCTGTCTCTGGTCACTGGCATAGAAGAAAGTAAACACTGCAGTGGAAATCTCTCTGCTTTCCTGGCTCTCTGCTTTATTTACCTGGACGTTTCATAGATCTGCAGCTGTCACAATCCCTGAAGTGTTGATGTTTGTTTAGTAATTATGGGAAGGTTGACCCGGGGCCATTCCCATATTTTTCTGTACTCATAAAAGTGTTTGCATCAGCACAGTGCACGCCGGTGGCCGCTTTACAATGACGGCTTTACATGCGGCGTGACGGTGATTTACTGGTGCCGTTATTGTATATGAGGGGGATCACAAACAGGAGAGCGGGAGGTGAGATTAAAAATTTGAATTTTATTGGTAGGAAAAAAACAGATCTATATTTATCGTTGACAAAATGTTTCTGCTCGGGAAACGAGAAGCCCCATGTAGTTGTTGGGGTCACTACAATTTCTGCACTGGAATTTGCTGTCGGTGGGCACTCTTGCAAGACGGCACCAATTTGTTCCTGAATTTAACTTTTCCAATAAACTGATATGTCCCATCAGTGAGGGGGGGGGGGGGGCAGAAAGAAGATTGTGTTCTAATATGGGGGTTCAGGGGACAGTTCTGGCTGAGTGTTTTAGAGGGACAACTGTTGACCCCAATGCTTTTTCTTTAGAGGCAATTACCCCTCCCTGTGTAGAGGCTATGGAGGGACAACTTTTCTCACCTATGAGTAGGGGATGCCAGGGTGACGACTGTCTCTTCCCTGCTGTTAGGGACTGCCAGGGTGACGACTGTCTCTTCCCTGC